>NW_027072089.1:87922406-87984906 GCF_038088225.1 Cyrtonyx montezumae | reverse complement strand
TAGAATTCACATGGAAAGACAAGAGTTTATATTGTGATTGTTCCCGTTGTTGAGTATATGCCAGTTTATTATAGTGGTATAAGCTCTGTTATGAAATAGAAAAAGATATAGGAAAGAGCACAATGGAAGTGCACAATGCAAAGTCCTTTCTGGCAAGGACTGAAGTCTGAAATTTGAAAGGGACCTCCCTGGAGTGGCACACATACCATGTTCCTTTACACAGGTCACAGAGTAAGAAGACAACGTCCGTTTGATGTCTGGAGTACTTCCTACTGCGTTGAAGGGGCACTACTGCTCCTACAAGATTGCATTTCCAAAAATGCTTTGATTTGAGTTAGACAGACTGGAGAATGTAATGGATAAGTGTGCAGTTGAAAAACAAATTATATCAGTTTTCTTGAAATCACAAATGAAAATGTACATATACACTCTTAAGCAACTCTGTACTCATTATTTTAAATACTTTATGGTCATAAAATCAAGGAAAATAAAGTTAAATAAATACTCCATAGGCATCAGTAAATATCAAATTAAGCACTATCATTATAATAATTAAAAAAATAATAATTAAAATTAAGAAATTTAGCTGAAAGATTCCGAAGTGTACTTAGGTACAGATCTAAAAGTCTAATATGGCAAAGAACATGTTCACTACAAATTGACATTATCTTTCTGAGACTATTGTTACACTTTGTTTAAATATCCAATTGTTTTGTGAGTAATAAAGCAAGAAAAATCAATAGAGTCACTGAGTCCTGGAGTAAAGGAGGGAAGAAACTGCATTGGCTAGTTCCAACACTAAGAAAATCACAGGTTCTAGTTTCTTTCTAGTTTGTTTCAGTCTTTTCATAGGTAGCTGCTGCTGGCCACTGGCCAAGGCAAGTAATGTCAATTCAGCCTAATTGACCATCCTAACTACCATATCTCTTTGATAAGAGAAAGTAAGATATGGGAAATGATGCTAATGTTGAAAATTACCCAGATAGAATATTTAGTGAATTCAACATAATTCAGTGCTAAGTGAAAGAAGATATAAGCCATAGTTCTGAACAAATTTGGTCATATTTTCTTCTTCACTTTAAGTCATATAATGCACACTAAAGATAATCAATTTAATCTTCTCTCAAATTTGCACAGGAATGGGAATATTTGGCTAAGAGATATTCCATCGTTTCATATTTATATTTATTACTGTTTTTCCTGAAATAATGAAACTTATTCAGAACTTTAAATATTTTACTTACCGTTATGCCTCAGTTCATAACTGTTTAGTAAGCAGACACTTAGTATTAAGCAGATACTCAGTACATCAGATTCTTCTTTTCCATCATAATGGTCAAGTTATTTTCTCTAAAGAAATTTTATTCAAAAGTGAAACCTAGATATTCACACATTCGATTTCATATTCCAGAGCTCTCAGTATGCAATTCACATAATGTCAGCTCCATCTAAGTTTTATTTTCATATACAATTCAATAATTTTAATGGCAAATTTCATGCAACTGTTCCAAGAATTTACGGATTCCACTGTATCAGGGAGATAAAAGTAAATTTTAAGAGTAAATTTTATGACAAAAATTTATTCTGTAATTATGCTAAACATCTAATAAGCAATACCTCTAATGGGACTTCTAAACCAGACTAGAAAGTCTTTTTCTAGACTAAAAACTTTCAATCCAGTAATTACATTTTTTTTTTTTTGTTCATGAAAGCAAAAAAATGTTCATATAAATGTAACAGGAAAGATAACCTGTTGTGCTAATTATGTATTTCCTCCAGATGCTGACAACTTTTTTTTAATAGAAGTTCCACTGAACAGTTATATTTCAAGATACATCACATGATAAGTCAAATTGAAAGATCCAATAACCTAGTAAAAAACAAACACTGAGTGTCCCAGTACATGATAATACTTGTATATTCATGAGCTGCTCTGGAATCTCCTTCTTCAAAAATAAAGTATGTTACATGTAAGTTTTGTTTTCTGATCTCTCTCCCCACTAAAATATACAATCTTCTTGTGTCCATAGCAAGACACTGATGCTAGTTTTTCAGAAACATTCCAGAATCCAAATAGGAATATTACCAGTTATAATAACAAGGCTAGAAAACTGTACATAAAATTTACTGTTCAAATCTTTCAAATGAATAAGAAAAATGTTGACAGACTTCAAATAAGAATGTTAATCATCTTGCACCATTCCTATTTAGTTTTGTTCAATCAGAACTAAATTTAAAAAAAAAATATTCAGCTGTTTTGAACATAGGAAAGTGAATAATATGTATGCATGCTTTATCAAGATATTTACTCTTGGAGAACTAATTCAAAATAAACCTGCACGCTGCTAATATACCACTCAGACAAAATTTCATTGTTCTGGTTAAGAACAGACAGTATATATTAATATGTAAATAACAGGTTCTTATACTACTTTGTGCCATTAAAATGATAGAAAATAACTGCAGTGACTTAACGGGGATTTTACTCATAATTCTTAAATGACCTACTATTTACTGATGTAAGCACCGGTAACCACAGAAATTCTAAATATAAAAATAATCAGGTCTTTTACCTTATATCTAGTAATGAAGAAGCTGCCAATAGCTCCTTTCTTTAGCAGTTGATTTAGTAAAACTTTTATGAAGACAGTAAATTTCATGTTTTAGTATACATGACTGTCACATTCTAGATGCCAAGAAGCAAGGGAAACAGAAATCAATATCCCCCCTAACCTGAGCATGAATTTTGTCAGCTTCCAATTATTATCCTGCTTGTGGGAAAGATCAAAGAATAATTGTGGTTCCTGATCTTGATGTCACAGAATGGATTGACAATTTCAATTGTGAAGAGATATATTACTAAATGTAATGTTTTTAACATGGGTACATTTGATTAACAGTCTGTAGTTGACTGCTGAAATCATATGCATTTTGTAGAAGATATATTTTACAGGAAGAGAAGCAAACATTAGGCTTGTACTACTTACATGGTCTCTCTTTGTATCGCAGGTGAAGGGCAATTTAGTTTTACGACTATATTTGTACTACTTTAACAGTATCTCCTTTAGACTATTTCATGCTGGAAAATATCACATAAATAAATAACTCAAAGAGTAAGTACATGTATTTATGTTTACAGACACAAAACTAATTTGATTATCAAACCACTAGTAAAAGATCAGTTTTTTTTCTAGAATATGAAAGTTGAGCACTTTTACACTTGAAAAGGATAAAGAAAATCCCAACCCTGAATGCATCAGTCACAATCTTTCAGTCTGAACTAAGGATATTGTGTGCCAAGGTTATATTTGTAGCTGGAAGCACTGGCATAGAAATCTCAGTAGAAATAAATGTATCTAGAGATAGCATGTTCAACCTCAGCTTCCAAGAGCCTCCCAGTTTCAGACAACCTGTACTGTGGAGTGTTCTGTAGCCACTGCTCCATGTTTTGGTACTGATAGTCTATGACATACACTTAAGTTCTCTGCTTCTGTTTCAGTTGCATTATTTTTGAAATTATGTGATTAATTTTAGAGCATTTAAAAGCTGAAAGTAGATTATCAGAAGACAGATTTGAGGAACTGTCACAGTCTCACTCTGATGTATAATTCCAGCCTTATCACTGCTGAAAATTATTCTGAACCACTAAACCTTTTTCTGTCCTTTTTGATAGTCTCCTTTTGAAGTGACCATAAACTTACAAACCCACTAATGCACTACAGTTGAATGACTTTCTATTAAATCTGCTTGAGTAAGTGCATTTTAAAAATTTTCAAAAAAACTCAGGTAAGTAGAAGTTGAAGATGTAGGAAATTATCTTTGTGAGGTCTCTGGTCAAATACTGTTAATGGTAACATAAAATGTAAATAGGATATAACATATTTTCAGGAGCTCACAATCTTCATGTGGATCTTTTTTTTTTAGTTTAGTTTAGTTTTTTGAGGAGGAGGAAGCACATCAACATCTACAGTAAGTATTCTGAAGCAGGATATGGAAGGTATAACCTCAGAACTGTTTATCCCTATTACCTGTTTTATTGCACAAATGCTACAATCCATTCCAATGCAAAAGAGATACTTACCAGGCAATCCATATTTAAACATTTAAATATTCAGTGTTTTGGATCAGAAACCACAGAAAAGGCTTTCTTTAAATCTAGACTATACAAAGGAAGGTTCTAGACAATTCAAAATATTATCTGTAAAATTTCTACTGATACACAAAAACTACAGCTCTTTTAAATGTGCTTATCTAATGATTATTTTAAAAAAGCAAATAAAAATGCACATATTCTTATATGGTAATATATCATCTACCTACCATCGTTTTGGTAGTTGATAGAACTTGTATGAATTAGTAATACACCTTCATTATTATTTATTAGCTTTCTAAGACTAGGTTGTCATTATTTTCCTAGACAATATAAGCTCTGCTAATTTTTTCTAGAATCTACAATTTTATTATTATTTTTTAAGAGATAGTAAGAATATCATTAGGATGAAATTCCAGAGCTTTTTTTCTTCATTGATTTTATTTGAGTTAGTCAATACCTTTTTTTAGTTACTCTTTTAAAATCAGCTTTAATTCCAGAAAAAATGAAACCTACAAGTATAAAGCTAAACTATAAACCCGTCTTCCACAGAAGCACAATGAGGAACAATTTCTTACCAATATATATGTGCCAGCAGAAACTACTAACACAGCTTTGATTTTGCTGTATGTATGTTCAGATATGTCATTTTCTTGCTGCAGTTTATTCCATTTGGAAGATGTATACAGCAAAAAATTAGATACACCAACATAAACAAATGTATCCTATGGACATTTTGCTGGAATAGAAACCCTCTGGGAACAATTATTTTCATGCTTTATACAAGATTTATACAAGAAGTTTGAAAATGAATATTGATACAAGTGTCATCTACAGCAGAGGACAGTTTACTGGGTAGGGTGCTGGGGGAATCCGTTTCTTAATAACAGTGTTCCTTTCTTTCTCTGTCTTGTAGCTATGATATAGGTTCAAGCAGATTTCCTAGAAAGAAGACAGTATCTAAAAAACCAAAACACTATTTGAAATTCTCACGCAGTGAGGAATACATTAAAACACACACACACACACACACACACACACACACAAATAGACAGAAAAAAAGCAATATAGAGGAAAACGGGGCAGATTGCATAGTTACAGATGTTCAAATGGATATTTGCTATTGACACAAACTCAATTCCAAAAGAAATTAAGGTAGTGAAGAAGAATTCCCTGTACGAAAAAAAAAAACCAACAAAAAAAAGCTTTTTCCTAAACAATTGCAAGGTATGCATACAGGAGGTCCTACAGCTTGTATTCAAAAATTAGATTATTCTTTAAAAAATAATTAAAAAGAAGAGCATTTGCTTCCAAATAGAACTTCTTTAACAGATGGATAGGGGAATGGCAGAATAATACAGTCCCGTCTGCTGTCTGAGACCCTGCTGGGAGCTAGTTTCAAGTTGATAATACAATTCTGTTTGCAGCAAAAATCATGCTATATTGGCAGTTTAGCACCTCAGGTTTTTGAGGGGAGAGGGAGACAAATTGTTTTCTTTTACTTTATTATGAAGTATTGCCAAGATGTCTCCTAAAAAAAAAAAAAAAGTTGAATTTGTTGCCCTTAGTTTAGAAGTAATTTCTTGTACTTAGGTCTGAATTGAAAGAGTATTCTGACAAGTAAAATGATAGTTTGACTTCAAAGTCTAATGTATACATTCCTTCTATTTATGTATAGGCATAGATGTTCTCTAAAACTGACAGAATCACTGAATTATGGTGTCCATAGCTTTTAAAGTATGTGAAACAGGTATGGTTGTTCATTAAAAAAGTCCATTAAAAATCATCCAACAGGGATGATATAAAGACCCAGAGTAGAGAGATGGAGGGCTTCTATTGAAGTAATCCTGCCTATTTCATTATGCGGACCCACAAGGTCAGGGGTGGATGTAGGTGCTACGGCAGTAGATGTTGAATCTTCCCGCCAATATTCTGTTATATTATGTTGCCATATTACAAATAACAGCAGACAGGCAATCTGATCAAAGGACATCTGAAACAAAAGTGCATATGAAACAAAGGTGTGTCACTGAATTCCTCCATATGGAAAAAATGGCACCAGTAATATCCATCGATGCTTGCTATATGTTTATGGAGACCAAACAGTGGATGTGAGCACAGTGAGCTGGTGGGTGATGTGTTTCAGCAGTGACAATAGCAGGTATCTTCTGTCGTCACAGGTTTTTACAAGCAAAGCATGCCAACTCTCATTCATGGCTGGCAAAAATGCATAGCTAATGGTGGATATTATGTTGAAAAACAGTATACTGTAACTGAGAATTTGCTCTATCAAATAGTGTTATTGTGCTTTTTCTATGTCTTGTAGTTACCATGGAAATAATTAGGAGGCATTTCTTTGGAGCATCCTATGTATATTTTTGACACAAATGAGATGTAAATTACATAGTCCAAAGTTGTCCAAAAGTAATTGAAAAAAACCTACATCTTCATAAATATGGTAATACAGAGACTGGAAAAAAAAAATCTTTATTCACTTTTCATGTTGATGTTACAGTGGAGAGAAAGACAGATCAAGGCACCAAATTTTAGCAAGGCGCAGATATTTTGTGCTCATTTCCTATATATGGATTCAGTCCAGCTCCCTGCCTGCTGTAAGATCATCAGTGGTAATTCCAGTTTTAAGTTTACATTCAACAGCAAAAGCTTTTTTTAAATTTTTTTCCCATGGACAAGATTCATAAATATAAGTTGAATTCTAGAGGTAGAAACACCATGCAAAAACTGAATGAAGCCTTCACTATCTTCCCAACATCACTATCTCTTTCATATAAGGGTAGATGCACATAAATGTGAAAACTTAGACGCTTTGATTGTACAGAACAATTTTACTATAATAGAAACAATTAGTTTTACATTATAACAATACTGATTAGGCTTTTAAACAAGGTTTCACAGGTTTTTTTTTTAGTTTGTTTGTTTAGCGTCTAAATTTGCTACATGGTCCAGGAGCTGGAATAAAAAAAAACAAATCAAGTTGAATAATTTCAAATAGACCAGAAAATGGAAATAAAAAATACTTGAAACAAAACAAAAGAAAGACCCAAATTCTGATGTGTAGAGATGAAACTATACTAAGTTTCAGATTCTGGTAAGTTTCAGGTGCATGCATTTTATATTTATCCTATTGGAGAATCCTGTATCTTGTAGAAAAGAAAAATTGTGAAATAGTAATGTAGCAGGATAGCACTGTTTATTCTTAACTGCAACAATTAGCAACACAAATCCATTATTTTTCTTTAACAGCATGAATTCTAATAATTTTGTCAGTACCCAAAATATAGAGTATTTTGAGTTGTTTTAGAAACTAATGAGAGAAAAACATTGAAAATGCAACAATCATATTTGGATTTCTTTTCAAATATGTAAGGAACAGTTGAAGCATTTGGAAATTCAGTGTCTTATGTAGAAGATCTGAGACAAAAAAGAAAAGGCATGAAGTATTTTTTATCTATAAGAACATCACAAAATTCTCAGTGGCAATGCTTTGAATTGTGATATTGAAAGGCGTTAACATATGCACAAAACACTACTGATAAAAGGATAGCTTACTGTTTTAACAGCATGTATTATTTTTCTAACAAAGAGATAAATCAAAATACAGCATGAGCATTGATATGGATAAATACTAATGATTTTCTGAATATTTTAAAGAAATCATTTAATTAAAAATAGAGAGGAAAAGTACTTCATTCAATGTGCAGTTAAACTTGATTTAATATTAAACGCATTAATTACCCTCAGTAAGTTTGCAGATGAAACCAAGTTGGGAGGATGTGTCAATCTGCCTGAGGGTAGGGAGGCCCTTCAGAGGGATCTGGATAGGCTGAATAGCTGGGCTGAGCTCAATGGGATGAGGTTCAATAAGGACAAGTGCCAGGTCCTGCACTTTGGCCACAATAACCTCATGCAATGCTGCAGGCTTGAGGCAGAATGGCTTGAAGAATGTAGAGAGGAAAAGGACCTGGGGGTGTTGGTTGATGCTCGGCTTAACATGAGCCAGCAGTGTGCCCAGGTGGCCAAGAAGGCCAACAGCATCCTGGCCTGGATTAGAAATAGTGTAGCCAGCAGGAGCAGGGAGGTGATCATCCCCCTGTACTCAGCTCTGGTGCAGCCGCACCTCGAGTACTGTGTTCAGTTTTGGGCCCCTCACTACAAGAAGGACATTGAGGCCCTGGAGCGTGTTCAGAGAAGGGCAACAAAACTGGTGAGGGGCCTGGAGCACAGGTCTTATGAGGAGCAGCTGATGGAGCTGGGATTGTTTAGTCTGGAGAAAAGAAGGCTCAGAGGAGACCTTATTGCACTCTACCACTTCCTGAAGGGAGGTTGTGGTGAGGAGGGAGTGGGCCTCTTCCCCCCGATAAATAATAACAGGACGAGAGGGAATGGCCACAAGTTGCACCGTGGAAGATTTAGATTAGACCTGAGGAAACATTTTTTTTCTGAAAGAGTGGTCAGGCACTGGAATGTCCTGCCTAGGGAGGTGGTTGAGGCACCATCCCTAGCGCTGTTCAAGAAGCATTTAGGTGAGGTGCTAAGGGATTTGATTTAGTAGTTCAGTGGGTAGGGATGGTGATAGGAGGATGGTTGGACTAGATGATCTTGTAGGTCCTTTCCAACCTAATGTACCTATGAACCTATGAACCTATAATTAAGAGAACACTGGTACATACAACCAAAAGTTATCGTTGACATGATATAGGAAAAAACTATTACACTCAAAACTTAGGAAAAATAAAGTCGTATATTCCCATAATTATAAAAAAAATTCTTTACTACTTCAATACAATTCCATACAATTAGAAAAAGAATTCATTTGAGGACAGTTTAATTCTATGTATAGCTAACTCAGAGTTTGTTGCAAATGCAATAAAATTAACAAATAACAAAAATGAACAAGAAAAAAAAAGATAAAACCTGACTTTAGAATATAGGCACATACAATTGCAGATGCCCAATATTTTTTTATAGATAAATGACCTAAGATATATAAAGCAAGTATTGTGAGCTTAGAAGGTTCTCTTTATGAGTAAATACCCAAGCACTTAGATAAAATATTCATACAATTAAAAATATACATGCTGGAGTTCTATCTTCTGAGCAGTAGTTGTACTTGACAAACTTTATGCTTTACCTATAAGTACATAACTATAATAAATTATTAAATTGCCTTTCCACTGTTAGATAATTGTCTATAACTCTCATGTGTCCAAAGTTATATGGCAAAAGGGTTGAAATAAATACATTGCCATAATGTAAGGTATTAAGAATGATAGTAGATTCTGATGTTAACCTCTTGTTTTTCCTTACTATAATAAATTAAAAAAAAAAACTACTTCTGTAATTTGCAAAATATATTACATAACAGAAACTGGATGTTTAACATTAATCTGTTTTACTGGCACTACTTAATTCCTCCCCTTTAAAGTCTCTTACAATCTTTTGCAAATTTGCTTCTTTCAGTTCATAATCACTCTCCTAATAATGGGGAGCAGTGAACACAAAGGATTTGGAGGGGTAGTTTCACCCACAGAGTAAAATTGGAGGAAATGAATGAAGGAAAACAAATGTGGAGGAGGGGAAAGAGCAATCTTTCTCCTAATATGTTGTTTCCTTAAAGCAAGACTGAGTCCATGAAAGGCACATGTTTGTATGTTCTTGCGATATCACTTAGCACTGTAGGTTACTCTATTAATCCTAGCTGGGAGCTGTTAGCAAAATAGTAAATTAGTGAAATTAGGAAATCCCCACAGTGGATTAAAATATTAGAAATGTTTCTAGTTGGACTGACACTGCCACTTTAAGATATCACTACAAAGGCAATTTAAGAATTCAGATTCCTCTATTCTTTATCTTTTTAAATAACACCTGCAAAACGATTTCTGCATTACACATTTTTCTATATTGTTCCCATCTTCACACAGACAGTTTGATCTTTTCACTGCAGTTATTGTTTTCTATTGTTGGTGGGCTTTTTTTTTCTCCATTAATCAGAAAAAAAGGTTTATTGTGGTACCCTCATCCTTCAATACCTTTGTGTAGAAAGACATAACTCATCTACAAGTTATCAGGGAACTTCAGGAAAGCATCACACACCATCAGCGTGTTTGCAATTGGCATTGCTTACTGCTGAGGTGACAAACCAAAGAGCAATATAAGCACTAACATGTCAGCAAATCATTTCAGTTTGATGTAAAGTCCTTGTGAGATTCACTTCTGGGTTTCTGCCAGTATAAGCAGGAAAAACAGAAGCTGTGGAAGTCCCTCAACAGGGGAAGGCTATGTGAAAGGGTAAGGGTGCAAATTCATTTTGAGAGAGGAGAGAATGCATCAAATTTCTGGAGGGCCATGTGACAAGATTAAGCCATTTTAGAAAAATAAAATTGGTCATGATTGTTATCTTCATTACACTTGGAGAAAAGCCGCAATTAAAACTATATCATTTTGAGTTTGCATTTTAAAATATAAATTATTTCATTCCAAAATAGCAAAAAGTATCTGCCAAAATTTCCAAAATACTGCTTTCATTTCAATCCATACGTAAATACAAATCTAAAAAATACATATATTGCAAATCAGCAGTTTTGTCTCTATTTTTGTCCCTGTTAGCTAATAACAATCATTAAATCCCATTCTTAAATTCAACAGAAAATATTTTTCTCCTATTCTTCTTTTCTTTTTCCTGCAACAGACTAAAACACAAACACAAAAGTTGAAAACTTCATCCATAGTGAAATTAAAATAATAATTCCCATTTACTTCAATTAGACTGAAATTTCATCCAGAATGCTCATTGCTGGTGCTGAGATTTGAACTGTATGGGCAATAAAACACAGTTGGTGTCCACCTGTTGTTTTGAGTTTTCCTTGTCGTTGCTTTTTTTCATTTCAGAATTTTTTAACCATCTGATTTTTGAGCAATGGTTTTCCGACTTTATGAGAGGGGTGAGACACAGGGATTATGTATCACTCTGTGATGGCCCCTGCCAAGCGATAATGGATTGACATTGACAAATCCCTAAGAGTTACATCTGACTCTTAACGGATGCTGTGAGATCAGTCTCAGAGAACAGCTTAAGGTTAAGGGGACCAAAACAGTGTGAATACTCCACACTTGTCTGATTTCAAGACTCCCAAACTAACTGTGTTGAGAGGGAGACAGAGCTAGCATTAGCAAAGGGAAAACAGGAGAAAAGATGTAGTGAAATCTTTACATCGAACCCGACACATCAGTCATTGCAGAATTCTTCACAGACTACAAGTAGTGATGATTTATAGATGGTAAGCTTCAATTTGGGAGGCCATAAGCACATTCTTTGATCTAGACTTCTACAGATTTGTTTCCTATGTACTCAGTAAGTAATAAGTGATTTGCTATTGATTTGTCCACAGGCAGAAGAAAAGTGGATTGCTGCTGTAACCCAATGCGAATCGGAACTTCAGGGACATTGCTAAAGAAGGAAAATGCACAAAGACAGAAAAATTACAGATAATTTTAAGATTCTAACTTCCAAAAATATGCCAGCTAGAACATTAATATAAAAAAAAAAACTCTACTAATTGCATTTAAGTATTTGATTACAGCTAGAAATAGATATAAATGATAAAAGAAAATGCCTTCATAGTTATAACTGGAAATCCCATGCACAGACTCTAAACACACTGACAGTAAACATCAGCTTAAAGAGTTCAAAATTTTGCCAAGGATAAGCAAAAAACATAACTGTCCAGCCTTTATTATTTAATAAGTTATTTAATAATTATTAATTATTTAATTTCACAGTAAGTGTAAAGTAGTACAAAGTTACCGCGTGTTTTGAATAGTCGAGTTGAATGAATGGTTTCACTATAAGAACAATTTTCCCTCTGGAAAATTTTGCCTTGTCCTTGAATTGCATTTTTATGGATGTAAGTACAGAATAATTTTTGAAAAATTATTTCCTATGAAGGTGGTGTAGCACTGGAACAGGCAGACCAGAGAAGTTGACGATGCCCCATCCCTGGGGTCATTCAAAGCCAGGCTACACTAGGCTTTGAGAAATTTGATCTGGTCAGTGGTATCCCTGTCCGTAGCATCATAAAGGTGATTTGGTACCCCCAAATCATCTTTAACGTCCCTTATAACCCAAGCCATTCTGTGATTCTACAGTTCTATGAAAAATACAATATGCAAAATTGCATACAAGCTGTATCTATTATACTATATGCTGACCATATCTACTTATAGACATAATTGCAAAATACAATGCATAATTGGTTAGGTAAAATTGTTTGTTAACAAAACAAACATAAATGTTTGTGTGAGTGTGTGTGTGTTTTTGTGTTGTTTTTTAATCTTACTTTATTTCCAGTATCTTTGGGTTACTTTATAAAGCAAAAGATTATCTGTCCTCTGTTTAAAGGCTCATTTTACTAAAATTTCCCTACCCAATGACAGCTTCTTTAAGAGCAAACTACCAGGCTTTAAGAAACCATTACATTCATCAGTCTTTTGTATTATGATTTGAAGCAATAGCAGAAGTATACCATGCTAGATAAAAATTTTGATATTCAAATATTGGGCCCAGTATTTTTTGAGTAATGATAATTTTTCACAGCTAAGAAAGAAACATAAAAGGTTGATCCTGGGAGGTAAGAATGTTTATCTCCTTAAGAGTATATTATCTAAAGGTCAGCTGTTGTTTCCTCCAGAAAAATGACAGCAACAATAATATTTTTAATATATTTTCTGCTGATTTCAGAAGCATTCATAAGTTAGGCCTAAACACTTCTAAGGATTGACAGCTTTCTCATTCTGCTTGGTGTTAAGAAAGAAGCCAAACTGTTTCAAGGATCAAATAGATCAAGTACTATAAATACAAAAAGGATTTTACTTTCTGATCTGCAATCTCACATTTAAGTGAATAAGTATTCAAATATTGATAGGTATGTGTGTGCTGGCACTACCAATTTAACTGAAAACTAATTTACCTATAGATACAACAAAAATATATGTATATACATGTGGTTTTTTTTTTCTTAGAGACTGAAAAAGTGAGCTGGTCACAGTAGTATGACAGATCACATGCTTAATATATATATAGTAATTTGACTTTAAATACTGACAGCCATATTTTCAGGATGAATAGAGAATATCTGTTTATTGAAGTTATGTAATTTTATATCATTTAGGGTCAGAGACAATTTTATAAAGACAATATATTAAGTCAAAAAGCATTGTAAATCAAAAGATCATTTTCATGGATATAGAATTCTCTATTTGCTAAACTGGTTTGGTTAATTTGGAAAAACTGAAATCTTAAGCCAGCATGAAACAAAGAAACTGGGAAATAAAAAAGAAGAAATCACGAGATTGAGAAATATATTTGATGTATACCTGGGGGAGAAAAATCCTACCAGAAGATTTTAAAAACACTTTCTACTATCTCAACTCTTAGAATCATTTTCAAGGCCAAACAGAGCATTAATATTAAAAGAAGACATTACAAAAGTCTCCAAAAAGGCATCACTAAGAAGACCTAGATAAAAGACAGTTAATTATGCTCACGGATATTTATTACTTCAGAGTGTCTAAATAAAATGTAGCTTTTAAACTATTATCCAAGCAAAACCAATGATTTTAACTGGTTCTTTTTAGTCTATATTGATATTCTGTAGAGAAAAACATACATAAGCACAATTTCTTAAAACAGAACCAATACCAACAAGCATAATTTCTAAACGTAAAGAACATCCTGAAAACTAATAATAAACTTTCTCAACCTGTGTGACCTTCCTAAGAACACAGCCTTGAAAACTATACCACTTGCCATACAATATTGAATATTAAAAAAAAAAAAACTCTTATTTTTTTAAGTGGAGAGATAGCAAATATATGAACAGAATTTTATTTTAAATGATACATCATGGAAAAATAAATTTCTTAAGAGTACTTCTCTATTTTTGAAATTATAATGATAGCGGGAATTTACACATGGCACGCGAAAAAAAGATTTAATTTAAAATAGAAACCATTATTTATCAAAACAAGGAAAGACATCCATGAAACAATTGAAAAATGCATGTTTACATTTAGCATTTTTACTTTGCTATTTTCCCTAAAAGAAAATCTATACAAATTTATATTGTTTGTTCTTTGCTTTTCTCTGATAGTTAGAAAACAACTGTTCTACTGCATTGGACTTTGAGTGGCTAGATTGCAGGGCTCAATAATGTGTCTTGGCTCAGGGTTAAGTGATGGAATTCATTTAAATGCCCCAGAAGTAATCATCCACAAAGAGTACATTATTTCTCTTTTATGAATTTTCAAACCTAATACTGATGGGTGGCATGCAATTAAACCTGATCAATATGTAATTTAGGTGGGCTGACGTGTTTTCAAATTCTCAGAATATAGATTCTTTCAATATTGCAAGAGCTTAGTGAAATACTCAGCCCTTATGAAACAGCCAAAGCAGTTTAGTACAGTAAAACAACAAAAATATACCTATTCCAAAGACAAATGAAGGAGAAATTACATTTACAACAATAACTTTTCAAATAATTAATCATTTTACTATTAAATGAAGATCTTAAAATAATTATTTTGATTGAAATTAACATGCAAATATAGAAAGTTAAGTGCTATACTATACAAAGCTGTGGATTCTTTTTAAAGAGTGTTTAATATATATATTTAACATATTTTAGTTATAATAACAGTCAGCTATGTATCATATATACTTTTTCCTGAAAAACATTTGCATTAGCAAAAAATATATAAATATATAAATATTTTTGAAATACCTATTATCATAATGATCCTTTGTGTTAAGCTAATAAACAAGGAGAAGTACATTGCCTTTGACCCTAAAGGTCGTGGCTGATGGTGCTTAGTATTACTAAATACCTTGTTTCCATGTACACACTAAGAATTATACTTGAGTTCTTAAAATCTTACAAGGAACAGTTTTAAAGTTTATGCATCAGATTCTAGCCTACTTCCTCATCCATTTGCACAGACAGCACATATAGCATTGTCCAGAAAAATTTAAATACACATTAGTATCTTAGAAAGCAATTCAACAAAGCAAAACATTTTTAATCTTGATTTACAGTACTGATATAATAGAAGCTTGTTTTATTATTTTGAAGTGGTTCTTACAGAATGAGGGAAGATTGAATTACCTGTTTTCTCTAGTTGTGCTATTTTTGTATCACATATCAGCCAAACATGAGTAAAACCTATCAGCTGATTCTGATTACCTTATAAAATCTTAGGACAATTTTGATTGACTTCATTACAAAACATCTGCAAATGCTAAAAAATGCATGAATATTCAATAACTATGAATAATAAATTTGAAAATGACCAAAGATAAATTTTCAGATTGAGAAAGGCCACAAAAACCTGTTTTCTGTTTTAAGAAATTTTAAAGTCATCCTCTTTTGCATCCATCCATATAAAAGTATAATAGCTGCTTTTCCTGTAAAGTTTTGATCAGAAAGAGGCTCAATTCTGAAATCTTTTTCTTGTGAAGTAGGAATGTACTAGAAAAAGGAGATTCTTGACTTTTCTCACAGCTGTTCTTGACTTTGCTTGCAGAGTTCAGTGCAGTTATTCTGGACTTTTGAAACACTGATGTAGACAGATGTATTGGGTGCATGCAGACCTCTATCTCTCATGCACACTTAGAGATAGTGACTTTCATCCACATAACCCAGGTTACTAATGCAGAAATGGACAGTAGCTTTAAACTGGAATACACAAGGATTCTGTACTTGTTCCATGAATCCAGGTATGTTTCAATGATGAGAAATATCACCTTCCATATGTTCATAGGTTCATAGGTACATTAGGTTGGAAAGGACCTACAAGATCATCTAGTCCAACCATCCTTCTATCACCATCCCTACCCACTAAACTACTAAATCAAATCCCTTAGCACCTCATCTAAACGCTTCTTGAACAGCGCTAGGGATGGTGCCTCATTCCATAGCAAAGTGTGCACAATGTTAAAACAGTTTAAGAGTGAAACCTGACTATGCAATTCAATAGGAGGTTTGTGAACAGAGGTGCTATGATGGACATCTAGCCACCTATAGGAAAACATCAGATTGGGAAAACATCAGCTATGGGAAAACATCAGAGCAGTTGCTCTGGTCTCCAGCTATCACCTTTCCCCACTGCCTCAAGGTGCAAGCAGTCCATTTTCTAAATGATCTATCTGCCCAGCCTGTGTAAGTAAGTAGACTTCTCAAGATTGCAAATTAGCTAATAGTTATCCTACACTGGAGCCAAAGGAAAGCCACAATCATTTTATGTCAGCTAAATAAAAAGCAGGCTTTTCAACAGAAAATAACTTTATATCAATAAATGGTGATAAAGAAATTCAGATATAAATGCAAGAGCAGCCTACTGTCACCATAAAAAAAGAAAACTACTGTCACCACCAATAAAAAAAAAAAAGCTATTCTGCTGAACAGGCTGGTTAACTACAAAATAAATAATATTCTAATGGCCAATGTGAATAATTTTTCCTGTGCTCTGGGATGGAATTTCAGTGGGTGCCACAGAGTCAAGACCAAAGATTACTGACAATATTCTAAACATTTTGTAAAGATGTAATAGGTTTACTTAAAGACTGTACCACCTATGTGCCAAATGTGCAACTAGGAAGAGGTAACAGTTACAAAATAAGTTGAGAATAGAAATATATTCATTTCCAGTAGGGAAAAGCACTCTAGAACCAATAGCTTAATAAAAAATCATTGAGTGTTTTCAACAACATGCTAAAAGCTGTAGGCTTAAATGGAAAACATTCATTAAAAAATTCTATGGAAAGATACAAGTTCCTGTCCCAGGCAATTATTTCATTTGTAAATTATTAACCTTCTATAATAGCTGCAGCTGTTTGAATTTATACATAGCTCTATCAACTGCTTCAATTCAAGAAAATATTTTACAATAGATTATTTCCCATTTTAGCAAATAAAAATACGGAATCATAGGACAGTAAGAAAGAGACTCAATCCTGTGTCCCACAGAGGCACTACCAAAATTAGTGGGAGCTGGCTGTTGTTATGCGGAGCCTGGCAGGATCTGGCCCAGTCTTGCCTTTAATAAAATGCAAAGCTAATACCTCAGATGCATCACTTGAAAATGCCTGAAGTGATACGAAGGGGAAGACTTTCACAGAGCTATTTGCTGGTCACTGGGACAGAAATGACAAAGGATCCTGTCCATTAGTTTTTCAATACAGTGTTCAATAGCAGTAGGAAATTGATGGTGCAACAGTGGCATCGTATTGGGGAAACTTATGATGCGGACAATAGCACTTCCAATAAAAGGGCTTTTGATTTTCTGTGTGTCAAACTGTTTTAATATTAGGGCATTTCTAGGTCAATGAAGGGTTAATGTAGCACCATAAATCATATCCAAACAAGAGCCCATAACTGCCTGTGTTGAAGTAGCATTCTACTAAGGACAAAAATGCATTAAGAGAAGAAAAGAAGAAACATGCACACAAGAGGAGGTTGCAAAGGCAATGAGAGCCACAGTTATTCCACTGCCCCAAAACTGACATTGATGCAGCATACTAAAGAGAGTGAATAATAGGTGAATTAGAAATTAATGATTATTCTGCAATGTAAATGGCAATTAAAGGACACGCCATGCTGCAGGCTCTGTCCTAAAACTCTTCTCCATTTGTTTAGATTGAAATTCATAGCCTCTATAAATGCATCAATGAGACCTGGTATATGTTTATTGAAACCTAGAAATCTAGACATAACTTGCACACAAATATTCTTAAATTTATATTTACAAATTTACCTTTAAAATAGAATTTCAGGAAAAAAAAATGTAGCTAATTTCTTGGTATTAATAAATAATGCCAGTGAAAAGTAACACATTATACCCTCAACACAGAACTATAGCAAAACTCAATAATTTACATTGATTATAATCCTACACATCAAAGTGTTACTCTAACAAAGCAACACAGTGGCTGCTATTTGTAAGTGCCTTCTGTCCTGAAAGGTGCTAGAAAGAGCTGTTTTCCATTCATGGTGTCAAACTCTTAAGTTTTTATCTCACAAAAAAACATCCTTTCTTCTGCACTACATGTAAATGCAATTAATAAAATGACAAATTCAATAAAGAATAAAGGGGATGCAGTAAAGGAATGCATTCATCGTTTGGTTCCTGCTTCTACTTTTGAATTGCTATATCTATCACGTAAGGTACAGAGAAAAGGCTTTTGGAATTAAAGAGTCCTTCAGGGACATTGTCAAAAAGGAGAAGATCACAGTCTAGTACCATTTTATTACAGAAGTAGCAAGACATACTTAAAATAAAAAATTCAGCTCAGATATAGGAGTAACTGTACCTTGTAGTCAGCCTAAGAAAAGAATGATTCAGAACCAGGCAAACTTCGACACATTTGTCATTTAAAATCTGCAAATTCTTGCAATATTCTGTGCTAGCATGTGAAACAAATTGGCATCTGGGAGCGAAAGCTGCATTGACAAACCCAGCAAAGAGCAATTTTCTGTCATTTAATGAAGGATGGAGAGAGGCCTTGATAAAGTACCCACTCATTACAAGTTTGTTTTTGTATGTATGTCTGTATGTGAGACAGAGAATGTGTGTGTTGATGAAAGGGTAATCTCAAAAGTTCAATCTTCTCAGACCAGTTGGGCTTGCTAAAAGCACTCTTTATTTTCATGTACATTCAGTCTGACACACCTTCACATACATAACTGCATGCTGTCATTTACTTTTTACAAAATGATGCGCAATGCTTATGCCTGTTCATAAGTTATATTTTTAACTGAAATCACCTGATTGGCCCAGTGTTCTCTCCCTCCTCAGCATATACAAAATGCTACAACAAAAAGAGGTGGGGTGGGGGTGGGAAGTTGAAGTCTCACATACGGTAAAAAACAGTGACAAACTTTCTTTTTATGGTCAGTCTTCAGATCCAGACTAGCTGATGCTGTGAATCATACTAGAATACTACTGATAGTAAGAAATCAAATTCCTGCTTTCACCCTGTGTCTAATATCAAAAGTAAAATAAAAAGACTGTTTACTACAGTCATGATCTCCCTTTTTTTTTTGTTTGGTTTGCCTGTAGCAGGGCTGAAGATTAACTTGGAAGAAATTAGCAAAGAATGTATCAAGAAATATTCATATGATGTGAGTGCATGCATTATTTGTTTGTAATATGTAATTCTTCAACACTCACAGCTCCAAGAACGGAAAATAATGTACATTAAGCTGACTAAGCTATTGCAGACTACAATTAAAATAAGTAACCCAACATCATGCATTGCTGCCTGGTTTCTTTAATGATGCAGTTTTTAATTATTGCCTTTTTTTGCAGCAAAGGACTTCATCTGTGACAACTGTGATGCTTCCAACTTAGAACATATCTTAGAACATATCAATTGCTGTTTTATTCCTGAGGGTGAAAATTATTTATTGAGTTTGGGATAAAACATAATTAACTACTTGTTAATTAATAAACAAACTGACAGAAATTATGATGGTATCATTTTGACTGGATACATGACTTATTTATATTCACCTCAGCTTTTCACAACTTTGACAGTTATCTCTAGTAGCTAGTCTAAGATTCCCTGAACAAGGCCCTGATTCTGTTAAGGTCAATAGGGAAATTCCACTGTCAGTTGGACTTAGTCATGGACTTCAGCAAAATGAAATTTGTATCAGCTGGGATCTCAATGTATACTTTGTTTTGCCTTAGATACTTGAAGAAACAGATCCAGGCATTTAAACTCATTTTAGTGGTGACTAGATTTACTTTAGCCATTTTACGTCATGCATCACTTACAGCTGTGGTTATTGAACAAACACCAGCCTGCTCACGACATTAACCATATGCTTACCCATAAATAAGGTGGCAATTTCTAAGAAGGTTGCTTACACTATATTTTTAGTCCCTGGACGCTGGGACTCACCTGGGCTGAACAAAGAGTAATGGAGCGATGACCTCGAGCTGCTGGCAACACTTATTCTAATATGGTTGAGGGAATGATGCCTGTAGAGCTGAGGCAGAAGAGCTGTAAAGTGTCTCAGCCTTCTCCTGCCATCACTTTCCTATTCTTGTGCTGTCTGCAGGTGAGGTAGGGCCACCCACTTAGAAGCAGGGCTTGGTGTGGTGCAGTGCGTGATCCCTGGAGCCCCACTGCTCCTCCTGGACTTGTCTCAGCCATTCAGCATCCTTGATGTCCCACGTCAGTAGGAACCAGCTGTGCCCATTCAACTCCTGGGCTGCAGACATTCTGGCATGGAAGCCTGGAGGGGCTAAGCTGTGCATGTTGGGGTGAGACGCTGCGGGTCTGGTATGGTGATTTTTCCCATATCCATTGGCTCCTCTGGAGCCTTCCCCACAGCTGGCAGGTGGCAACATTCGCTGGAAGCCATGGTGCAAGGCTCAGGAGCATGCCAGCAGCACAATGGCCCTGTTGGCAACCCAGTACTCAATGCAGCCCCTGCAGAAGGTATGCCTGCAGGGGATAACATGGACTGTGTTTGCCAGTGGGCAGGACGGATGGGGCACATCTACTCCTCGTGGACCTCCAATGGTTCACCTGTGCCTTCTGGCTCCCTTTGTCATGAGCCTCCTGGCTCATGTCTGCAGCTGCCCAGAGGTGCTCAGAGGACTGAGTCACTGGAGGCTGCCTGTGGCAGAGCAATCAGTGGCCTGCAGCCCTCAGCGCCTCTCGTGGGTCCCACCAGTGACAGACTCCTCGTGTGTCTCTGGCAGGACCTCTGACATCCAGTGTTCCTTGAGCAGGAACCTCGGGGACTTGTAATCTGCTTGCAGGACTCTGAAGTCTCATGTAGGCTGTCAAGGTCTTAATGTCTTACGTTCCAATGGGAAGATGTTGACGTCGTGAGAGTTGCCAGCAAGACTGAAAGTGTTAATAGTTTTTCTGTTTCCCTGTCAGAGTCCACCCAAGGACTTTCACAGGTGCAGTTTCACAAATACTGAACAATAAATGATTTTTGAAGCATCATATCTAACAGATTTTGGATTGCCATTGATAGATGGCAAAAGCTACAAAAGCTCTGATATAAAATAAATGCTATCCCAGACATTCCTCACCAAGAGGTAAGGGAACAGTTCTTACTTTCCCTTCTCCTAATCTTACTTGTTCCACTCTCAGGGGTGACTGACTTTTAACATGACTTGGGTGGAGTTGAGCACTATCATAAAACCATAGAAGCTTTGGTTTGGAAGGGGTCTCAAAGACCACCTAGTTTCCACCCCTCTGCTGTGGCAGGGTTACCCACCACTAAATCAGGCACCAGAAGATCAGGCTGTCAGGACCTCATCCATTCTGGCCTTGAACACCTCTGGGTCTTTCTTAGTACCTTTCTCAAAAATGAGGGTGATGTATCCCTTTCTCCAGTCAACAGGGACATCGTCTGACAGCCATGACTTTTCAAATATGATAGAGAGCAGCTTGGATATCACATCTGTCAGCTCCCTTAGGACCCTGGAATGCATATCAGCCCATAGTCATGCACATTCAGTCTTATGAGTCAGCCTTGGACTTGCTCTGCTCTTACAGTGAGGGGAATTTTTCTTTCTCAGTTCCCACCTAGAGGTTCAGGGATGTGAGAGACATGAAAATCCTGGCTGCCAGTGAAGACTGAAGCAAAGAATTCATTGAGTACCTCAGTCTTTCCCATGTCTGTTGTAGCCAGTTCTCCTTTCTCATTTTTCAGAGCATGTGAACTCACTTTGCCCTGACTCTTCTGACCAGTGTACCTATAGAGTTTCTTCTTGTTATGTTTTACATCCCTCACCAAGTGCAGTTCCATCTGCGACTTTGCTTTCCTGATCTCATCTCTGCATGTCCAGACAACATCTCTGTATTCTTCTCAACTGACATGTCCCCGTTTCCACTGTCTGTACAGGTCCTTCTTGTCCCTCAGTCTAAGCAGCAGGCTCTTGTCAAGACATGCCAGTTTCCTGCCTGCTCTATTTGTTTTCCTATACTGGAGGACAGAGAGCTCTTGTGCTCTCACAAAGACATCCTTAAAGAGTTGCCAGCTTTGCTCCACTCCTTTGTTTCTACAGACAGCTTCCCAGAAGATCTCACCCAATAATCCTTTAAATAGCCTGAAGTTTGCTCTCCTGAAGTTTCAGGTTTGCTTTTTTCTGGGCCCATCCCCCTTAAGATCACAAACTGCATCATCACATGGTCACTGCAGCCCAGGATACCTCCAGTCTTAAACTCTTTAAAAAGCACCTCTGCATTGGTGAACACCAGATAAAGAAACATATCTTTTCTGGTCCTTTTGTCTAATACCTGCATCAGAAAGCTATCCCTCTCTAAGGAGTTTTTGCAGCTTGCCTGAGTTGAGTATTTGTAACTGACAATTGTTACCCTGCCAGAAATCAGTCAATGAAATTCAACAGCCTTGTCTGTGAATATTAAGTTCTTGACTTCAGTAAGAATTTAACTAGGTTGATAGCAATGGAGAAAAAGCTAGGGAAAGTTATTTAATCTAGACTCTAGACAACCTCCCTCTTTCAAAATCCAAAAGGAGAAGAAAAGAAAGAGTAAATAGATACTCAGAATTATTTCAGCTGTAAACACATCTGACCAGTTTTTATTAATTTCTCCTTGACAGAAAGGGACCTCGGTGTACCAATGGACAGATGGTTGAACATGAGCCAGCAGTGTGCGTAGGTGGCCAAGAAGGCCAATGGCATCCTGGCCTGTATCAGGAATGGTGTGGTGAGCAGGACTAGGGAAGTAATTCTGCCCCTGTATTCCAAACTGGTGAGGCCCCACCTCAAGCATAATGTTCAGTTTCGAGTATCTCAGTACAGAGAGGTCACTGTGGAAGCAGTGACCTCTGACTGCTGGAGCAGATACAAAGGGCAACAAGGCTTATGAAGGGCTTGAAGAATATGTCCTGTAAGAAACTGGGTCTGGGAAGAGGAGGCTGAGGGGAGACCTTATTATTTCCTTCAAACACCTGAAAGGTGATTGCAGTGAGAATGGTCTCTTCTCACTGGTGACAGGTGACAGGACAAGGGGTAATGGCCTCAAGTTGCCCCAGGGAAGGTTTAGGTTGGATATCAGAAAAAACTTCTTTACAGAAAGGGTTGTTAAGAACTGGAATAGACTCCTCAGGGAGGTGGTTAAGCCACCATCCCTGAATGTGATTAAAATCCATTTGGATGTGCTGCTCAGGGACATGATTTAGCGGTGGGTTGTTAGAGTTAGGGTAGTATGGTTAGGTTGTGGTTGGACTTGATGATCTTGAAGGTTTTTTCCAATCTGAAAAGAGATGATCCAAAAAAAAAAAAAAAGAAAAAAAAGAAAGAAAGAAAAAGAAAAAGGCAAAATAATAATTCAAGACTGGCTAGAATAAAATAGTCTCACTTTGTAATGCTAAAATTCCCCAGCAATTCAACTAGTAAAATTGCATCAATATCAGAAAACTAAAATTTCAGACCAGTTCTGATTGATTTCTATTAATTTCCATATATTTTATATGCACACATATCATTATATACTTGAAACATGTACATACCAATTCTACATTTCTCCCCAGTATACTACCTTTTTGCTTCTCTTCTCTACTGATAGTAAATAAAATATCAGAGCTATTTTATGATACTTGGGTTGATATTATAAAACTAAGATATTTAGAAATTACTTACTAAATACTACTCCAGTACCTTAAAAGATAGAGCATGAACATTTATTAAAAAATATTTATAATATGTATTTTACATTTTATATTTAGTGCTTTAAAGATATACAAAATTTTATAATTTAATCATTTTTTAAAAAAGCAATGCACTTCTATTTGAATGTCTTAGCTAGTATTTTAGATTTTAGATATTTATTAGAAGCATATGCTTCTGAAGATACATGCCAAGCCATACAAAGATAAATGATCTTAGATTGCAGAAACAACATGTAAAACAAAATTTTTGGAAAGTTATTAACATGGAGCTCCTATAGTACTTCCAGCCAGGAGCTATAACTAAGATGTTCAATACTTTTGAGAAGAGCAAAATTAGTGTCTACCACCCAAATCAACCATTAGCTTGACACTGAAGCACTGCAGTAAATACAGCATTCCAGATGGTGTCAGTTGACGAAATTGAGAGCCAGTGATGCATTACATATTCAGGGTCTGACTGAGGATCTGATTCAGCATCTGCTTGTAAGGCAGTCATAAATCTGTTTTTTTTTCTGGCCAGGTAGGTAAGACTTTCAACTACTGTTGAAAGATGTATTCAGTCCATAAAGAACTCTGGTCCTTTCCTCAAATCTTAGTTTGGATGTGACTCTTTCTTCTAAAGTACCTAATTCTGCTTGACCATAAATTGATTCTAGATCTTTTTTAATGAACATGTTCCATTATCCAGGAAGAAAAGCTAACATTCTAAATGGCCTCTTAGCTTACAGGCATACAGAGATTTCAAAGGGATGCAACATCTTTGCTTTATATAAACAAAAAATCCTAGACTGTAACATAATTAAGTGCACCTGGATAAAATTCACCTCTACATTAGTACAAGCAGTTTTAATGTACAATCTCATGCAAATATTTGCACAGGATTGTTGCTTTAGTTAATAGCCAGACTGCATTCTAGGAATACATTAGTGCTGTGTACCCTGTCTGAAGATAGTGTGGAGAATCATTACTTCTCTGGAGTACTGGATGATGCTTAATGAACAAGACAAGAGGCACTTGAAACAAACAGCAATCTCAACTCATAATGCACAAAGGTGACAAAGAAGCCATTGAAGTTACTTCTGTTTTTTTGAGTGTTGGTTTAAATAGCTTGCACTTGAAAGCACTTTGTTACATCTCTTTTCAAAACAGTTTTCCTACAGTACTCCCAATTTTCTGGTTTAGAACAGAAATATGAGAGCTGCTCTGAAAATATTGTGTCCTATTTTATTATGCAGGCCCAAAATGTCAAAGTTGGATGTTGGTGCTATGGCAGTAGAGGTTGAATCCTGTTACATTTTGTGCCATGGGACAGATAGCAGCAGAGGGGCAGTCTGACCAAACATAATCTGACGTGAAATTATGTATGAAGCAAAATTGTGTCATTGAATTCCTCCATGCCGCAAAAAAGTAGCACACATGGACGTTACTCTGTGGTGGCTGAATGTTTTCAAACAGTGAATGAGGACAAGAAGGTGATGGGTGGTGCAATTCAGCAGTGGTGACAGCAAAAGTGCAGCAAAATCTGCACCTCCCCTGGTGCAGATTTAAAAGAGTACAGAATGCAAGCCTTTGTTTGGTGCTGGCAAAAATGTGTAGCTAATGGTGTTGAGTATATTGAAAATGTTTAGAATCTGAGAATTTGCTCTATCAGATAGTGTTATTGTGTTCTCTGTATATGTTCTAGTTTCCATGAAAAAAAAAATGCAGGAGGCATTACTTTTAGAGTGACATACATACAAAATCATTATGACATAATTCAATCAAGTGTTTAAAAACTCAAGAAATACATACTTAATGCAAAAAAATTTGTAGCAGAGTCTGAATTTTCCCAGCCTTTCCAACCATACTTCATGGAATCCTTGACTTCAAAGTGGTAACAACTGCTGCATAATCAGGACTTAAATAGTATATCTAGTAAAATAATTTGCTTGTGTCCTCTTAATGAAATAGCCTACGATAAATGTCTGGTGTTGGAAGAAATTGCTTTAAAGAATAAACTTAAACAAAAAGTCAAAAATAAATTAGAATTATCTGTATATATTTGTTCTGACAAACCACATAATCCACCTTTTTTGTTTGTTTGTTTTTTTGTGTTTAATTTTTTGCTGCTGTTGTTGATGATCAGTGCCTAAAATCACATCCCCCTTCAAGTTTTCCATGCTGGTGCATGCAGATGCACAGCAAAACACTGGGTTAGCGTGTAGATCCTTTGGCCTAGACATAGCATGCTTGATTTGGGATCACAAAGATCATAAGCTATAGTATAATTTCTAACACAAAAATATGAAACACTCTAGTCAGACAGATATTATTGCAGCTTTAGTTAAATTTTTCTTCACTTCCTGTGAATAATTGGATCATATTAGCCACTGGACATTATACAGGTTTACATGTGATTGTAGTCCCCTTCTTACAGAAATGCCAAACAACGTGCTTTGGTAGCTTTCTATCAGCTCTGTATTATATAGAAAAAATAAATTTTTAGGTTAAACTGGACTTCTTCTTTTTACAATTGTAATTAGTAAAAAACTGGTAAAACAATCCTGGCGCTGTAGATCTGTTTAAGGTCCATTACTTACACAAATACACTCTTGGCAACAGTGTATATATACTGGAGAATGATTCTCCCTTTCCACCCTTGAAATGGGCGAATGAGAATGGAATATGAAACGTCTCAAATGTCTCACAAACACTTGTGCTTAGACAATCTGTGCACTACTTTTATTCTCAGTGTTGTCCCAAAATATTATTTTCCTCTAAAACTTATTTCTAAAACCTTTTTCCTTGTTTTGAAATGGGAAATAAGATTTGTAGAGCTGATAGCAAAATTTACTGTTTCTCTGCTTGTATAAATGCCATTCTGATCAGAATACAGTATATTATTGGATTTTTAATTTTCTTTTGAAGAGACAGAGCTATGTTAAGCAGCCTTTAGCAAGCTGTCACAGATGAGACCAATAAGCACATCCTGACTTAACACACATCAAGGGTTGCCAAGGATACACTGTCAGGGGACTAGGGTCAGGAGTCAAACTGACCAATATTGAGTAAATTACATTGGTTCGAATGATTCCCCCTGAGCTAGTAGTGATATGGCATGCACATAGTTTTGCTCTGCAAACTGATAAATACTGCATTTGAAGGCTAAACAAGGAAAAAAGCATGAAAAAGTGATTTTCTATAGACTGATATAAACATTCATTCACGTTATCTTGAGATTAAAAAATACCATCATTGAAATTATTTCTATTCCTTTCTTGAAGAAGTGTAACAAAAGAACTAAAGCTACTGAGAAGTAAGCAAGAAATAAGCTAAAATAGACGAAAAAGGCAAAAAAGCAGAAGTGACCAGATTATTTTTCATGTTGTCCACCCTTTATTGATACAGAAGGTATTGCAAAATCACTACTAATCAAAACTGGTTTTGATGTTTTGCCATATATAGCACAACAGATTTCCTTTTTTCCCCTATATTTAAGATCATTCTTTTCTCCAAATGTGAATCATCTGAACGAAATAGTAAAGATTCAGTCCCTGATTTAAAACTGTAGTGCTTTCTTGGATAGTTTTGGCTTGGAGGCTATCATGGTTTAAGCTGGCAGGCAGTTCAACACCATGCAACTGCTCACTCACTCTCCCCCAGTGGGATGGGAGAGAATACACAAAACAAGTGATTCACAACACAGTTGTTCATCATAAGTTGACTGATGCCCAGCAAGTTCCTGACTGATGGTAGTCTCCCCAGGCAACTGCCCAGAATTTTATATGTTTCCCATGATATTATATGGTATGAAATGTTCCTTTGGTAGTTTAGGTCAGCTGTCCTGACTGTGTCCTCTTCCAGCTCCCTGTACTTTCCCAGCTCCCCTCTAGCACAGCAGTGAGATGAGCCAAAAAATCCTTGGCTCTGTGCAGCACTGCTCTTTAGGAACGAAAAAATCAGTGCATTATCAGCATTATTTCCATCCTAAATCCAAAACACAGCACCATACCAGACACTGCGGACAAAATTAACTTTATCCCAACTCAAAAGAAAACAAGTGAAGGTGTTATATAATAATATATTTCTTCTACATTGACCTCAGCTTGTTTACACAAACTGTAAGCAAGGTCTATCACCAATTCAGAAATCTAGTGCAAGTAAGAATCTGACATTGACTTGTAAACATATTACATAGGAGACCTTCCTGATTTCATTCACACCCAATGAGACAAGATGCTTGTGAGATCGACAAAGTTCGAATTTTCTTTTAAAGTAGCAGTGTGCCAACGTGGTATACTTCACAATTTAAAATCTTATTTATTCTTTGCTTCCATTTTTCTGCCTCTCATGAATCCTAAATTTGCCCCCCAGAATATTAGGGAGAAGTATCTGACTTCTCTTTCATATCTTTAGTTCATATATTCTTGTCCCAGTCCTCACTTCTACATATTTTTCCTGTTCAGGTCAGTTTTCCTATTATTAGTTGAATACTCTTCTTCAAGGCTGTATTTACTGTATTTAGTCCTTCAGGTTGTTTCTTTCTTTCTCCTTATTTTCTTCGTCACACCCCTGTCCGTGCTGCCAGGGAGCACATACAGCGAATCTTTCTACCTTTCATGTCTGTGTCTGCAAAATAACAGATTTAGCATTTATTTATTTTTTTAAATACTTTACAGTCTGTCAAGAATGCTGTAAAATTGCTTTTGTCCCCTGTATGATGATTTTTGCTACCAATGCTTACATAATATTTGCAGATATATGCACATATCACTGTTACCAACACTATGCTCTGAACAGATTTCTCCATTAACCTGCTGTCAGAAAATAACGATCTTTTTTTTCTCACAGATGCAAACATCTTCAGATCCCATTTCCCCTATTCTGCCACTATTTCTTGCTACATTTTGAGGTGGAACTTTACTGAAGAAATATAAATAGTGGCTGATGTTTAGAAGATTCACATTATTCAGGCTTAATGTTGTACAATAGAAGTCATCTGCACCATGAGCAAAATTAAACGACCAGCAGATCAAACACCCATCCCATTTCAATCTGATTTGGACTGCTAGTGCTTCTCTAGGACATTTACTACTTTACTTTTAGGTGCAGCTACTAGTGGAGTAGTGGATGTAGCTTATGAAGCACTTCAATTAAGTGACACTTGCTCTCTGCACAGAGGCTGTGGACTCACGGACCTGAACTGTGATCCATGTTAAATAGCAGATAAAAGGCATGGTTACTGCTTTGCAGCTGATGTGAAAGCCCATTGCATCAGTTCTTTTCTTTTATGAGAACTTTTCCAGAGTGTGCTGCAGTGTATTCTCTCTAAAACAGCAAGTACATATATATATATGTTGACCCTTTTTTAGGGAAAATATTCTCCCTGGATTTTCAGCAAGGAATATATTTCTACCTTCAATTAGTACAATTTTGATGGCATATGTTGGATACACAATACGAAAAAGAAAAGAAAGTGTAATCTGAACAGTTGCAGAGAATGCAAGGAAAATGCAGTATTACAGACATGGAGGACCATAAAGGTAAAATATACATGATGTATTTTTAACATAAAAATTCCATCTTGACCTGCAGATGCATCAGCTTTGCTTTTAACCACCATTAAAAGCTCTGTTTAGAAAGAATTTTAGAGGGTTTGCGATGGTTACATTAACACTGTTAGGTGCTGTTAGGAAGACAATATGCACAGGAAGTGAAAACTGGCAACGGGAAAAAATTGAGAATCAGTGTGAAATCTGGCTATAGAAGGATAGGGTTGGGTGGCTGGCTCTTGAGTCTGAAAAGATGTACTGCCCTGATTTTCACATTAATCTGGCAATGCACATGCTGAAATTAAAGTTTGTTTTCCCCACACTATCCTTTAATGGGTAGACTGGCAGAGAGTAATAAAGCTTGTCCTAAAGCATAAATGAAAATAACTAATTCAGTGATGGAACGTTTGAAAATATGATCAGATAAACTTGCTAGTCTTGCAAAATTCTTGTGCATTGCACTCTTCAGATAATGAGGTTACATTAAAAAAAAGTATATATATTACTCCAAATTCTGCTCCATTGTGCTTCAGGAGAGCTATCAGAGAGCTACATACAAAAATAATCCACAGTTTCCCCTCTGCTTGACCAACTGTGCAAGTGAGGAATTACATTGTAAAGAGTAGGGTACCTTGTACTGTGTTATGAATTGAACCATGACTGATTATTTTAAGTGCACTAGTTTTTGCACCCATGAGCTCCATATCCTACACTGATTACACTGTAATTTCACTGTTGATGTTAATAGTGATGGTATTGTACTAAACTTACTCCACAGCAAATAATGACTGAGTTATTAATAAATCTCAGCTCTATTTATACAAAGAAGACAAATTCTTTATAAAACACACTGTTTAAAGTATAATTAGTTTATTTATGCTCTAGCATCAGGATATATTGTTCTAAGCACAGTAAGGTCTTCACTCAAGATTTAAACTGTTACAAACTACCTTTAAACTTCCAAGCTTGTTGACCTGTATTTTGCAGGACGTCTTATCTTCCTGGATAATGTTGCTAAGGGTTTTCTCTCTGAGAAAGACAGGTATAAAAAAAAGAAGCCTGAAGAGAGCATTGTTGAGTTGCTCTATTCAAATCTCTTGAATTTGATATAATCATTGTTTTCTTAGAGGCACTACACAGAAAGTAATTCAGTTAATCTAAGGGACTAATACAAGAAAATAGCTGCTGTTCACACACCACGCACACAAAAAAAAGGTATGAAAAATGTACTTTCATATACTAGCTGTGGAAGTATCGAATACTTTGCACCTGCAACTTTTAAAAATAATAAAGAAACAAAATAAATTCTTTGCAATTTTTCTTCTCATTCACTATGCAAGAATCTACACATCAAATACCAATTCAGATTGACTCTCATTCAGTAACTTCATAGCATTATTCTTGATCACCAAGACTAACCAGGATAACTAACTACTACCTCTTTTACAAAGTGAGTACAAAGCAAATGTGATCTAATAAAATTGGAAACTATTTATAGGTTTGACAGAGGCAGCACAGAGGACAAAGCAGCAGAATTAGTTGTCTTTCTTCCTGATAGAAATCTAACTTCTATATTCCTATTTGCTGAATTAAAAAAATAATAATGCTCATATAAAAAAGGCCTACATGAGGATTGCAGTAAGGAACTCACTTATTCATCCAAATATTGTAAAAGATTTTAATGTAGATTCATAGATTCATAGGTTCATAGGTACATTAGGTTGGAAAGGACCTACAAGATCATCTAGTCCAACCATCCTCCTAACACCATCCCTACCCACTGAACTACTAAATCAAATCCCTTAGCACCTCACCTAAACGCTTCTTGAACAGTGCTAGGGATGGTGCCTCAACCACCTCCCTAGGCAGGCCATTCCAGTGCCTGACCACTCTTTCAGAGAAAAAATGTTTCCTCAGGTCTAATCTAAATCTTCCCCGGTGCAACTTGTGGCCATTCCCTCTCGTCCTGTCATTATTTATCGGGGGGAAGAGGCCCACCCCCTCCTCACCACAACCTCCCTTCAGGAAGTGGTAGAGTGCAATAAAGTCTCCTCTGAGCCTCCTCTTCTCCAGACTAAACAATCCCAGCTCCCTCAGCCGCTCTTCATAAAACTTGTGCTCCAGACCTCTCACCAGTTTTGTTGCCCTTCTCTGAACACGCTCCAGGGCCTCAATGTCCTTCTTGTAGTGAGGGGCCCAAAACTGAACACAGTACTCGAGGTGCGGCCGTACCAGAGCTCAGTACAGGGGGATGATCACCTCCCTGCTTCTGCCGGCTACACTATTTCTAATCCAGGCCAGGATGCTGTTGGCCTTCTTGGCCACCTGGGCACACTGCTGGCTCATGTTAAGCCAAGCATCAACCAACACCCCCAGGTCCTTTTCCTCTCTACATTCTTCAAGCCATTCTGCCCCAAGCCTATAGCATTGCATGGGGTTATTGTGGCCAAAGTGCAGGACCTGGCACTTGGCCTTATTGAACCTCATCCCATTGAGCTCAGCCCAGCTATTCAGCCTATCCAGATCCCTCTGAAGGGCCTCCCTACCCTCAGGCAGATTGACACATCCTCCCAACTTGGTGTCATCTGCAAACTTACTGAGGGTACACTCAATCCCCTCGTCTAGGTCATCAATAAAGATATTAAACAAGATGGGCCCCAGTACCGACCCCTGGGAGACATCACTTGTAATGGGATGCCAGCTGGACTGAACTCCATTGGCCACTACCCACTGGGCACAGCCCTCTAGCCAGTTCTGCACCCAGAGAAGTGTGAACCTGTCCACAGCACAGGCTGCCAGTTTCCTCAGGAGAATACTGTGGGAGACAATGTCAAAGGCCTTGCTGACGTCCAGGTAGACTACATCAACAGCCTTTCCCTCATCTACCAGTCTTGTCACCCAGTCATAGAAGGAGATTAGGTTGGACAAGCATGACCTGCCCTTTGTGAACCCGTGCTGGCTGGGTCTGATGCCCTGGTTGCCATGCACGTGCCGTGTGTTTTTGGTTTTGTTGGAATTCTACAAGAAGGATTGAAGGTACAGTACTTCATAAATTGGAACCTTTCAATGGATTTAGTCAGTATTAGCTAATAAATTATCAGCATTTTCAAAGTAGTGCAGGCATCTTAGATAGATATGATGTTTAAAAGACCAATATAAAAAAAAAAAAGTGAAGAATTACTCACTTAACAGCTTGCTACTGTGTAGCCCAAACTAGTAGAATCTTCTAAAATCTCCCAATTTAAGGCATCATTAACTTATGTAATAACTTGCATGGTGAATTCCCAATGTTGTAGTTAAAGGTCAACAGACATTTAGCATAAATGTTTAAAAAACATTCTGTAAGAAACTCCACTTGCCATTGCATGTTTACAGCTAACTTGGGTGTTGCACTCTAAATAGAGATTCAAACTACTTTTTATGTAAGAAACTTCTACCAGAAATGATACACATTTAAATCTCAGAATGAATGTTCTCTGATTTTACAAGTAAAATGATGAGCTTATGTTAAAATTAATTAAAGCTGGCTCTTTTAACAAATATAAGCAGTCTCTTCTTTCTTCAGAAGACCTGAATCATTTAGTTATACAGACTTTTCAAAATGAATGAATACGACAGATTTTTTAAATCACTGACTTTTTTACCCAATTACTTTAGAAATAAAAAAGTTATTGTTTTATATGCCAGGTAGGTGAAATGAAAATATGAGCAGTACGATTTGCAGAATAAAAAAAGGTTACTACGTAAAAAATATATCATGATTATATAGTTTCATCTGAAAGCAGAATAAATTAACTTCTATTTATTATTTTTAATCTGTGCTAGTTTGGAGGTTATGTGGGTTTTTCTGTTCTGTTGTTCTGTTTTCATACAGTTTTTATGCATCATTGTTTAGATATAATATTCTGTATCTAATTTCCTTAACTCCCCTTCCTGTATGCTCCTTACAGTATATACTTCCTTACAAGAAACACGAACTCTTTGTTCATGTTGGAGGCTAATGCAGAACCATGGAAAATGCATGTGTTTCTTAGTTTCAAATACTGATAAGCATAATAATTACAATATATGCTCATCCTATCTAGGACAAAGAGGGAACCATTCAATTCAGCTCTCTATTTCAAATATTTTTACTTCAGAATCAAGACTGACTAATTTTTAAAAAAGCCTCGTGAATCTGTAATTACCTGTTTTTCACCGACAATCATGTAAAAAAATTTTTATAAGGGTATTTTCCTTTATTTTTTTAATTAATTGTTATTTATTCTAAATTAGAAAAAGATTTAATGATGTCTAGAGTGTGATACATTTCTGTGCTGGTATGTTACAGTCCATATACATTTAATAGTATATTGTAACAGTATTATAGCTCTATAACAGATTTTGTACTGTATATATATAGCAAAGGAAGATGGAAGAAGGGGAATGCTATTTTACCACAACATACCAACTCTCCTCCATCTCAGTATGATACATTAAGCCACTTTCTCAACACTGCTAAAAGAACTTCTCTAATATTACCAATTGGAGTGACAAATCAGGACACTGATGAATGTCCTAGCGAGGAAACAAGTTGTAAATGAATAAGATGGTGAAAAGTCTACAAAAGGAATCATATATAGATATATTACTATAATTTTTAAAAATCTGGTAGTTAGTCAGGAAAGTTGAATTTATTCACAGACTAGAAAGCCTATTTTCTGTATATTATCGTGAGCATAGTCCATGATAGTGCTGGAATGTAATGAGGGATGGCTATGGATTAGGAAGACACTGAGTGGATCTACATTATAGTTTTAGTTTGGCAGTGCCTTTCTGAAGTTAATTTCCTGATCTTTCTGAAATATAATGCTTTGGTTTGGACTGAGGTGTGGCTTCAAGAAATACATGATGGGATTCTATTCAGATGTGACTAAAGCTAAGTTTAGTCATGAGCTGCTAATTAAGTTCACGGAATGAGATTAGAGCTAATCTAAAATTGACTCATCAAAATAAGTGCAGATATTGGGCCTTCAGTGACAAGTGCTTCCCTCTAAACACAGACTCACTACTTTTTTGCACTCCAGTACTGATTATTGATAATGGCAGAGGCATCTTCAAAGACTTGCAAGCTACTGAAAAACCTTTTCTTCCCTTCCTGGCAGTTGTACATAAGCACAACTCTTGTCAAAATAAAGTATCCTCAAACCTGCCCATGTTGTCGCTAGCTATGGTACTGTTACCCTGCTTCTACACAGATTTATAAGTTCCTACAGAATGACTAATTTAATATTTGATTTAAAGGATATCAGTAACAGTTCACTTTTCTTAAGAAAAGACCAATTTCAAATAGCCCTAATTCAGCAAAAGGTCCTGAACCTTGACTCTCTTCCATCCCAGGCAGTATTTAACCTTCAGAAGACAGGATAGCTTTTGTTACAGAAAGTATAGAAAAAAACTACCCAATTTCTTTGGGAAATGGTAGCTTTTTTAGTGTGAGTTCTGCATACTCTAATATTAATTACTCTGCTAAAGAAAAAGTTACAATATTTTCTCTGGCACAAGGTATGCTGGACCCTCTGAGATGTTAAAGATGAAATTTAATGTGTAAAATAAAGCCCAGCAAACATTTTTAATGATAACCACAAAATGAGGGTGTTCCAAAAACACACACACGTTGCACTCATTTACAGTAATTCTGTTTAATAACGCTGTACAAACCAGATTTGATTTTAAACATCATCAGCATGGCATTTATTCCAAATTATTTTTCCTAGGAAAGTACTTCAGCAGGCTCTCATGGCCAGCTTGCATTAACAAGACTTGATTATTTCACTGTCGCCACTGCTGAAACACACTATCCACTACCTCACTGTGCCCACATCCACTGCTTCGTCTCCAGAAATGTTCAGCAAGCACAGATGAATGTCAATGGGAGCCATTTTTTTGCATGGAGGAATTCAGTGACACCCCTTTCCTTCATATATATTTCTATGTCAGATGTCATTTTGTCAGACTGCCCCTCTGCTGCCATCTGCCACACGGCAACAAAATGTAATGGAATGTTTGTGGGAAAGCTCAGTTTCTACTGCCAAACTATCAATATCTGCCTCTTATGTGGTAGGCCAACACAATAAAATAGGAGGCATTACTTTCTGAGTTGCTCTTACAGAGTGTACATGTTTAATGTATATTAAACAGTGCTGTCCCAAAGAATGCTCCATATAACAATGACTTCATTTTAGCCCCTTATTCTTCCCATTACATCCAAGTCACACTGTATTCAATGCATGTAATTTCCTGGCACTTTTCTCCAAATTTTCCAAGCTTTTAAAGGAGTTAATATTTAATATTAATCTAATTAATCATATTAATAAATGACTAAAATTCATTCATTCTGAGTATTGATACACCTTGTGAATGATTCAACTATCCCTTTTGTGTTTTTTTTTTTCAAGTCTGTAAATGCCTTTTTTCAGGACTTCAGAAAAATAATGAATTATAAAGTTTTACATAAAAGGTCGAAATAAAATATATGGCATATTACTTTAGAAGAGATACTTCTGAATGATTAAGACAGAAAAGTTCTTGCAAGAAAAAAACATAAACAAACAAACAAATATAGAATATAAAAAAACATTACCATATATTCTACACTTAAAATATGTTTTTCAGTTGCCATGTATATGTTTCAATAGTAACCTTGCTTTTCATTTTTCTTCAGGTACCATTTCTATATATACCTCCTTTGTCTTCCTAACATGAAAGGAATCTTTGCAATTTTTAGTGTGTTTGTGCTTTTTCACACCAGGTTAGGCAAGCTAATAATTTCTTGAGTAAAAGGGATATTACAGTGACTTGGCAGAGACATGTCTCAGCAGCAGGCAAAAAACGAATACTTGCCTAAAAAAGTGTCAAAATGTGGATGTGCCTCCAATAATTTAAAAAATAGAAGGTGATAAGTTGAAAATGTCAGGTAATTGGCAGACAGATAGAAAGTTAAACTGTGTCCTCAGTGAAGAAAATTAACCAGCAGCTGCCAGCAGAGGCCCCAAGGTCATCTGAATGTCAGAACCAAGTAAGGGCCAATCATTCAGGAGGGGTTCACTGCTGATATTTGCCCTCCCTGGTCATTTCCAGATCTCCCAGGAACTGCCCTGAACTACTGCCAACATGTGTTCATTTCTAAAAATTACACAGATTGTGATTTATTACCCATCACACTGCAAAAATCCATTGTGAATTAAATCAGCCCTTTGTTTAAATTGCTACTCTGCAATACGTATCATATCATCATAAATGACATTGAAGTTATAATCTACAGTAGTCTGCTTCAGCCACTGATAAGGCTCCACCAAGGGACGATCAATACTTACTATTCATTTTTGAAATTATCTTCACATTGATCCCTGAACAAGCGCCAGCAACACAGAGGCACAGTGGCTTTAATACAATAATTATATAAAGGTTTACAGGCTCATCCTCCCAGCCAATAAAAGCTGTCAGCTGGCAGGGACAGTTACAATCCCATAATCCATCAAAATGCTGTTCTCTGACCTATGGGCTTCTGGGCTTTCAGCAGACCTCGATAAACATGCTTATAGAGGAGAGAATAGGAACAAACACCAGCAAAGAAAAGCATCAGATTCATATTACCAATAAAAAAAAATCTTATAGAACATTGCCCTCTTTATCACAGCAACAAAGAGATGCATGTTTATTGTAATTCAACAAAAAGAGAGTGACTAGAAGCATGCATATATTCCTGCACAAATTCAGTCTGTTCTTTTCAGCAGGTGACTTTGGAACAAATTATGATCCATAATGAAGTAAACCCATGGAACTAATATCAGATCCAGGTAATTTACAGAGAGGAAGAGCTGGGCACTTTGTACATAGAAAAACACTACCAGAAATCTGAAAGCAAAATACTAAAAGCTGCCATCCAGGAGCAAGTTAAAATCTGGATTAAGTGGATTGTGAGTGACTGTGTAGCATTCAGCTGAGAAGACAAATTATTTTTTGTGTGTGAATTTGTATTTTCACAGATAGGGGGCTAAACGAATTGGTTTATTTATTAATTGAGTTATACAACCTCAGATTTTGTATTTCAGTTCAAGCTGCATAAGAGAGAAGGGAATAATTTTTTGGTATGCAGAGTTTTGGGCAAGTCTGTCCAGATTTACTCAGGCTATGTTATTTCTGATGATTCCAAAATAAAAATAAGGCAAGAGGGATTTGAGGCAGAAGGTTAAAGAAGAAGAAGGAAGAGAAGAAAATTTATACTATGGAACATTTCATGTTTTATGGTCTGCTCCATCATATATCTCCTTCACCAATTCCATTGTCAGTTTGTACTGTATTATCATAGATGTGAGAAGCACAGAACATAACTAGTATTAGCAGGCACAATTTGTGTACAAAGTTCATCCTTTAAATGCCTTTTTTTGATTTACACTATTACTGATTAACAGCTCTCTATTTGTTTTCCTACAATCTGAAACTATGTTGATAAAAAAATGTGCTCCCATCATATAATTCTTACAATTGGTAAGGAGAAAGAAAATTTGAATTGTCAAGTTTTGCAGCATTATAGGGAGTTCCTTTCGGAATGGGTTTCAAATTTTAGAGAATTTTACTTGTTTGTTTCTGTGGTTTAGGAAGCTTTCTTGATTGTTTCAGATTAATACAGAAGACATCCTTCTATGTTATGATTTGGCTTAACTCCAATGTTTAAATGCAACAGGTGACACTGGCCATCTTAGAACATTGCCCATGACTTGACTTTCAAAGCTATAGAACACAAATTAGATTATTTTAATGTCAATAAAACACATGCATAGAGCTGTTGCTCAATGAAGATAAGTGCAGTCTAAGAAATAATATAGTTGTATTCTAATTATTTTAATACTAATTCTATTTTATTCTAATTATTTTAATTTAATTAATTTAAGTATTTGACAAAACAAAATTATTTCTTAGAAAAGTTATTTCTGTGGCTCTCTTTCTTTTGTGATCATTGATAAAAGGGTCTATATTTTTCCTACCTACTGAAATTATTGTTTCTGTGTGTGAAATACAATTTAAGTCACAGTGTTCCTCATTAGAAATATAACTTCCTTCTAAATATTTGAAAGACTAGCATAATATAGTATAACATACTATATTACATACATACATAACATATACTAACATAGTATGTTTAAGCACAAAAAAGCTTTCTCCACTGACAGCAGTAAAGGATGGAACAGCACCCACCAGTAACATGGAACAGTTATCAAAATAATGTTGTGCAAACAAAACATATCTCTTCACAATAAAGAAGTGTGCAGTAGCCCTTGTGTGGTCCTGTGTACTGCCATGATTCTCTAATAACAATCACTCACATACGCAATCTTTCGTATTCTACTGGTAACTACTTACTTTCCCCTCTGTACTTTTAGAGATGCAAAGGTTTTCTTATGTGATCCTGAAGAAAGCATCAGCTTGTTCTTTAAACATAAAGCATCTCGAATCTTAAGAAAAAAAAATGCTTCCACAGTGAACTCTAAAACTAATTATTCCCAAGTAACTATAGCAGTATCTGTAGTCTTAACAGCCAAATCACACTTGGTCTTAAAGTTCATATGGGTTAAATCTTGCAAAGGATTTCCTATGGTTGTCCATTTACTCCCCCAAAGAAACATTTGTCATCTTAGTCATATACCTTTGATGACATCTGGATCACTCCATTCCTTCCAATGCATTTGTACAGATAAGACTGATTAGCACTCTAATTGAGAATTAATAAACACTTCAGTTAATGACAGTTATAGAATTCCCATTGCCCCTTATCGATTGCAGTCTTTGCAGGCTGGTGGTAGAGCATAAAGGAAAAAGCACCATAAAAATCATCCTTTTTCCTAGTTCCACATCTTCTGAAAAATAAAATACGTTTGAAGAAAATACAGAAAAGTACTGCAGCAAAGTACTACTACTTACTTCAAAGTCATATATAACTTTGGTCCCAGGTTTGGACTGTCTTTCCTCTCAGTGACCACATTCCATTTCTGTAGCAACTCAATACATACACAGGAGTTAAAGACCTATATGATAAGTCAATGCTCGAACTCACTGCCAAGGCAGAATTGTTCCCCACAGTGCATGTAGGCAATAACATGCCTGAGAAAGGACAAATTATAAAATCAACCCACCATAATTTGGGATTTGTCATCTAGTTATGTGAAAAGACTGGAATAATTTGCCAACATAAAGCTGGTCTCATACAGTGTACTGTCGACAGCTAGTATTATAATGATAATGAAGCTATCTCTGTAGAACTGTCAGATGCATAAAGTGTTTTTTGAATCTGATATTAGCAAGAGACACTCAAAACAAAACTGAAATATTCTTTTATTTTAAAAGGATTAATACAAATAGGTCTTTAGGAATACAAATGCTTAAGACCTCAATTTCAATAGCAATGTTTTAAAATGAGACAGTAAAACTGCTTTTTGTTAAAGCTTCTTCAGACATAAAGCGTTTGCATGAAATTTTAGAATTCAAAAGAAACTGGTTTGGACATCTTGCGGTTATAGCATGATGGCACCATACTGATATTTTGAACTATTTGTTCTGAACATGGTGTAAAAAGAAAGAAAAGAAAAAAAAAAAAAAAAGAGACATGAAGGGTCAACTGAATAAGTAAGCCAGGCTGGATATCCTGGAACAAAAATGTTTATGATTTACTTCAGTCATAGTTCCTAGAATATTATAAGACAAACAGAAGATTAATCTGTAGCCTAATAAACCTTTCTAGTAGCACTGACTTATCTCCACAAAAATGATAATACTTAAAATAAATTAGACTAGTGTTTGTCATACACAATAAAGTAATACCAGCTTCTGGTTATGGGTCAGGAGTTGGTACCCTATGTAGATACCCTAATGAAAATATAGAGTACCATTTTGAAATAAATAATTAGAAGACCTACTGCATGCATTCACTGATGAATTAATGAAGAACATAACAATTATTTCCAAATTACAGATTGGATGTGACCAGAATTCACAGTGCTGAACAGAATTGTGTCTCTTCTGACCCCATGTTATCATTATCTAAAACCTGTAATTCAAAATTAAGTGTACATTAATTAAAATCAAGTTTACATTTAGTGTAAAGAAGACAGAACTGAAAATTATTTCATCGCTAACAAACCATCATGACAGGTGGATGTGGGAGCTCAAAGCCCTAACATAGATATAAACTATATGCACATGTATGTATATATATTTACAACATAAACGAATTCATGAGAAAGAGATAAAGGTGAAGATTTGTACAGGAGAAAGAATTATTCTGTAGGAGACAGCAGAATGATCAAGAAAAATAAATTAGGTCCTCCATAATGTAGATAAACAGATGTGTCTTTTGTAAATGAATAAACTGCCATTTGTGAAAAGAAAGCCATTTTTGCTTGTTTGCAACTAGTGTTTAAGGAAAAGTAATTTATTTAATTGGGTAGAGTTAGTAGTAGTTTTAATTTGCCTATAGAAGGACAAGAAAAAGTTGCATAATTAGAAGCAAATGCTTAAGAAATAGGTAAGAGGTAGGTGACATTAGAAATACGATTTTAAAAAGCAGACAAACAGTGATTCTGAGTTTTACTCTTAACTCACAATGAAGAAAGAATGCTTCATGAGAAAAGAGATGTGATGAACTATTGGAAGATAAGAGCAGATCAGTAAGAAATTAAAATCTATGTAGGACTATAACATGCAGGTCTTAGAAGCGAAAACATACTCAGAGGAGGAATACTCCAAAGTATGAGAGGGCAACGGCAAAGGGGTGAGAGCTGACAAAGACTTTTGAGGGTACATAGAAAGAACAGAGGAAAATAAAGTAGTCATGGAATTTATGCTACTGATATTTCCAGATGAATTATTAATTTCATTCTTCCATGTAGAGGACAAAAAGACACTAGAATCTAATCACAGAATCATCAAATTGTAAAATGGCCTGGGTTGAAAAGGACCTCAAAGACCACCAAGTTTCAGTGCCCCTCTCATGGGCAGGATCAATAACCACTAGTCCAGGCTACTCTGAGCCACATGCAGCCTTGTCTTGAATGCCTCCAGGGATGAGGCATCCACAACCTGTCTGGGCTACATGTTCCAGTGTGTCACCACCCTCTGAATGAAAAACTTCCTCCAAACATCTAAACAAAATCTCCCATCTAAGTTTAAAGCCATTCCCCCTTGTCCTATCACCAACAACCCAAGTAAACAGTTGTTCCCCCTTCTTTTCATATGCTCCCCTCAAGTACTGGAAGACCACAGTGAGATCTCCCCAGAGCCTTCTCTTCTCTAAGCTAAACAAGCCCATTTCCCTCAACCATTCTTCATAGGAGAGATGCTCCAGCTCTCTGATCGTTTTAGTGGCCCTACTCCGGTCCCATTCCAAGAGCTCTGGGTCTTTCTTGTGCTGGGGGCTCCAGGCCTGGATGCAGTACTCTAGATGGGGCCTCACATGAACTGAGCAGAGGGGGACAATCACTTCTCTCTCTCTGCTGTTTATATATAATATTAATGTAATATAATGTAATATATGTAATATTAATATGTATATGTATATATTATAATAATAATACATTATTATTATACATATACATTACAAATACATATACATTATAATATATGTAATATTAATATATATGTAATATTAATGTAATATTAATATAATATTAATGCAGCCCAGGATATAGTTGGACTTCCAGGCTGCAAGCACACACTGCTGATTCATGTCCAGCTTCTCATCCACCAGGACCCAAAATGCTTCTCTGCAGGATTGCTTTGCAGAAATTCTTCCCCTAGTCTGTATAAATACGTCGGATTGCCTGAGCCCAAGTGCAACACCTTGCACTTAGCCTTATTGAATCTCATTAGATTCAAATGGGCCCACTTCTCCAGCCTGTCCAGGTCTATCTGGATGTCTTCCTTTCCCTCCAGTTTATCAACTGCACTCCTCAGCTTTGTGTCATCTTCAAACTTGATGAGGATGCACTCAATTCCATCATCTGTGTAACTGATGAAGATGAAGAGCGCCAGTCCCAAGAATGACCCCTGGGGGACACCACTGGTGACCAGCCTCCACCCAGACACAGAACCATTGATCACAACCTTTTGGCTGACACCAGACAACCAGTTTTTAATCTATCAAAGAGTACAAGGATCAAAGCAGTAGTCCTTGAGATGGCAGACATTTTCTAGAACTTAAAATTGTATTGTACTCTTAGGAGAATGGCAGGTAAGCATGAAAATTGTTTGAGGTCCTGATTAAGGATATTTAACTGTGTCTTCAACAATTCTATTGACTATTCAGTTGCTAAATTCCATACTCCGTGCATATAATCACAGATTCATGGAGTCACAGAACAGCCCAGGTTGAAAGGAACCTCAAAGTATCATCAGGTCCAATCTTTCATGGAAAAAGTTGCTAGTTAAGATTATCTAGCAGTCTGCTCAACAACATCTTGAAAATCATCAGTAATGAGGATTCCACTGTGCCCCTGAGAAGGTTGTTCCAAACCAATAATTCTCATGGAAAATATTTTTGTAACAGAGCAATACCTCCCCTAGAGCAGCTTGTAAGCACTGTCCTTTGTCTTCTCCATGTACCTCCTTATGAAAAGAGAGCCTCCACCTTCTATGTAGCTGCCCTTTAAGTACTGGAATATTGTGATGACATCCCCCTTGAGCCTATTCCATTATGAAAAGACCAAACTATCCTAGGTCTTTCCAAGTAGGTTGCCAAGTCATGATTGTAGTTTACTTACTGTACATCTGCCTCTGAGGTACCTCTACCACTTTGTAAACATATTGCTGCTGAAAGTATGTGAAGAGAAGCCTAAGAAGTAGCAACCTCTTGAAGGCCTGATGGAAATAAACTCCCAGCAGCACTGCATATAATTTTGCCTTGGGCAATGTTTGTATGAGTTTAACACAAATCCTATTTTCTGGATTTGAACTGAATACAAAGATATGCCTCTGAAGTAAAACAAGATGAACAGAATGTTATTTTTCATCTTTTTCTTCAGACATTGGATCCTCAGCTATATTTAAAAAGTTCTGTCTATAAATATCACTCACAATCACTTTTTATTGTTAGGAAACTGCCATTATTACATTGATCCCATTTCCCATAAACATTTCTGGCAATTGTTAAAGACTTGTTGTTGTTAAAGACTAATTTTAATAAAAATAGGATTCATGAAAAGGTAATATTAACTGAGTAACTCACAACTGAATGACACGCATCCTCTCACCAATTTAATACAAAGGGAGGATAACTGCCACAGAAGTGTATGCTGGTTTTCATGCAGTCAGTATTAGAAGGAAGTTGTATCTTCTACTGTAACAGGCTTTACAATATTTGAAATATCTTGCAAATATTTGAAAAGACAAAGAGATTTGTGAATAAGATGTATTTCTGTGAAGTTCCAGTGAAATGACAGTGTAAAACTCCTGTAGCAAGCTCTTACTGGATCACAAATGGAAGTGATTATTTTCCTTCTCTCTCTATCTTTTTCACAGCCACTTCCAGGGTACCCATACATTCATTTCCCAACAATTTTTATCCTGTCTTAAGTTGACCTTTTTTCAATATCCATATCAAAAGCAATGCATCACTTGCAGAGTGCCATCAAGGAAGTTGATTACATAAAATCTGAAATAAAACCGTTTTCACACTTTCAGTTCTATGATTTATAAAGTCCTCTAAGACTTTTGGCCTTTTAAAGCCAAATAATTCATTCTGCAGAGCTAATATTTAAAACATATATTAAAGACTTTGCCAAAAGCACTTAGAGAAATTAATTGTCTGTGATGGGAACAATCAGGAAACAAGACTGACACACAGAATTGGAAAAAAAGTGAATATAGTACAACTGTAGAACACACTTTCATGCAGAGGAGCTTTGACTTTTGGCAAGATTCTACAGTATTCTGTATAGCATTGGTGTCATGTCAACCATGTTTCACAGTCATGGAAATATGGCTGCAGTCCTGATATGCACAATCAGACAATTTGAAAGACCCGATCCAAAAAATATGGTTTCTTATTCTATCAAGGGACTATAAGAGTTTGAAAAATTATGATAGGTAAAAATGACTAAAAAGTGAGGGTTATTTTTTTTTTTAAGTGAAAGTGTGTTATCTATTCTCTATGAAAGTAATTTTATAAGACATAGTGTGTAGTTTTTATGCAATACTACTGCCATGCAGAGATAGGGATTTCTTTGTCTCTCCAATCAGGATGTGAAGTAGTACAAAAAGAAATGATTTGGACAGGACTTTAGCAGTCATAATAACTACACATTAGGACAAATACATCAGTTACAAGTCTCTGCATTACAGATTTCAAGCAATAGAGGGCTTTTTCCCAGAAACTGTGTCACTGAATACACATGGACATCTCTCACTAATTTGTTGTGGAAGAGCTTCAGTGTATGTTTCTAGAACATTATAGCATTAGATAATATCTCATATAAATGTTAAATGATAGTCACATAAGGACATATATGAAATACTAAAGATACTTGAGAAACTTGCTCTTGTATTTTTATTTAATTGCTTTCGACTTATAACAATAGAAAAGTATTGGGCTGTGGAAGAACAGCACTTGCCTGAACAACAGACGATGTATCTATTATCTCACTTCCATGAAGGTCATCGACCTATGACAGTTGGAGTAGCAGAAACATTAGAAATCATGTGCAATTTAATCTTTACACAAATAAAGGAAAAGCATCACAATGCCTGAATAATGAAGAGTCTTTCAGAGAAAAAGAAGTCTGTCCCTGAGGATATTCTTCATTTTCTTTCCTGAACTGTTCCAATGCGTTCACACTATGAGATTCACTCACTGTGCTGACACACGTATTAATAGTATTTTGGCTGGAAGAGTGTAGATGTTCTAAAGTGATTGCAAAGTGCAGCTGTGACTCAGTTCTCCTTTCATTCATTCATTACTTCTTGATGTCAATTCTGGGAGACTATTGTTCACCAAGAAACTGTCATCTGGATTGAAATTAACTGTTTTTTTCTACTATTTCAGGCAAGAGTGTTTTTATGTTCCTTGGTTTCCAGAACATGTTAGCCTACCTTTTACAAGGTCAATGATAAAAATATTGTATTCATTCAATTTGAAAATAAACATGAGCATTGGAAAAGTGTTTATAAACTTACACTGAAAAAAGAACATAAACAATAAAAATATTTTCCCGTTATAAGACTTTATTCTCCTTATTCCTGTAATTAAGAAACAAACAAACAATCACTTCTATCGCAGTTTCTAGTAAGAAAATGATGGATAAAAATTAAAGTTTATTTTATATTGAATAAAAATGGAATGTCTATGTCTTCAAGAGAGGAACAGTGAAAAGAATAATTAAGAATCTGGAGATATCAAATGTTTCATCTGCTTATAATTAAAGATAATGGTTACAAAAATTATTTTTGAAAAAAATGAAAAAAAAGTGCTGCTCTTGTTAAACTGCGAACAGTCTAAATTCTCTGCTAGCTCATCTTGGACAATTTTATTAGTTGAGTGATTTTTTTTTTAATTTAAGTAAAAGTTTGGGAATACTGTAGGAAATACTGACTTCCCCTCTATTTTTAAATGGGGCTTTCTGTCTCTGTATGTAACTTAACTCATCCACAGACCATTATCTGAGGAAACAAAACAAAACAAAACAAAAAATTACCTTAACATTTCAGAAGATTTCTTTAGTCTCATTGATATGCATCATTTTTCCCAGAAATTCTTCTGCAAAGAACATAGCTCAGCCATGTAAACTAAAATAGAATATAAGACTGTAATCAAATTAAATAAGCACAGGACAAAACTTGAAGATCTAAGGGCAGAAAAATTCATTTGGGAACACAAATTGAGTCATTTATATTATTCCTTTGATATTCTAAAAATAATGCAATAAATAAATCGTTTCATAATGTATTCCTAAAGAAAAGATTGTTGTGTTTTTTTACCATAAGGAAAAATGTGTCCTGGAGACAGGCAAAATGCCAGGAATACTATTACTGAGGCAGCAATACAGTAGACAGCAATATGCTTGCTATTATTAATGGAGATATCCAGAGCAGAGCAATCAAATGTGTTTTCTAAATCCGTAATTATACATGTTGCCTCATTGCATTTGCCTCATGACCTTGTCTCTCCCTCACACATCTCAGCGCTCAAATCAGTGATCAAACATCAAAGTCTTGTGGACTCCCCCATGATCATGCATTTCATATAATATTTTTTTATTACCTGATTACAACATAATTCTATGTAAAAAAAGCATTTCAGGATATTCCCCTATTTTGATTTTCATATTTTGTTCACATGTGGTATACATTGTGTATCTTCTCCTTTACCTGCGAACTACAAATTTTAGTTAGAATGAAGACATCATAGATTTTCATATAAATATAAGTTAATAGGAGGTGTTACTTTCAGAGTAGTCTATGTACTTGTAATGTGAAAATTCTGATGTGTACTCTAATGTGGATATTCTTATTTTCATTTTGAAAAAAAATTTCCTTAAGACTCAATTTATTTTTGACAATTCACTCATTGGATGCGTGACAGATTTTCATAAAAATCTGAAGTAGATATAAGAAAGGACCAACACTCTGCTGTCACTCTTCATTGATCCACCAAACAAACTGCCTAAAATATACAAAAACACAATTTTCATTCAAATTTAACTTGTCAAATTTTGTTTTCATGTTTGTTCAGCCCTTTCTATGACTAGATTTCTAAAGCTTACATAGGTTTGTTATTAACTCCAGTATGAAGATTCCTTTACAACAGACTGGGCAGAGATCAGGTATACTAACTAGTACTAAATGCAGATGACTAATAAAAATATACAAACGGAAAAGCCAAAAGTAAAGTTTTTTGGTTGGTTTTGATTTTATGAATTGTGAAATACCATTTAATCCCTTTTATTTTCTCATCTCTTAAATTCAGATTTACATACCTGTGGCAAAGGGCAAATACCTAGGTCACACTGAAACTAATGCCTCCTATTTATTTCCATGGAAATTACAACAAATACAAAGAGTACAGTAACACTATTTGATAGAGCAAATTCTCAGCTACAAAACACTATTTTTCAACAGAGTCATTACCGTTAGGTATGAATTTTTGCTAGCAATGACCAAGAGCCTGCATACTGTGCTCCTAGAAGTCTTCTTCAGCAGACGTGACCCACTGTCACTTTCACCATACTTTCATTACTTTCAGAGCAGACATCATGATATGTTGTCACCGTTTCAATTATGCTTGAAAGAAACAATTTAATTACATTTTAAAGTTAATTACAATTTTATAAAATATATCTTTTCCATTTTTCTGAAAATCGAACATGTAAGATGCTTCTTTTTTACAGCTTTCAGAAAGATCATAAAAAGAAATATTACAGTTAAGAGCTTGAAACACAGCATATGTATGTGATTTATGTTTAGAAACACAGCATTGGTATGTGATTTATGTTTAGAAACTGAGGATTACAAACTTTCTACCTATGTAACAAGCAAGGAAATATGTACAGTTGTAGAATATTGAATCAGGAAACCTGGAAAGAAATTAAAGCAATGCTCTCAATAACAAAACTTGAATAAATTTAAGAGACTCCAAAAGCTCATCTGAGAATAAGTTGCTGGTTTCCCACAGCTCTAAGCTTATGTTTTCCCATCTCAAAGCAAGGATTTTGATTGGCCTGGAAATGAGAAAAAATCTCATTTCACTTCCTTGGACTTCAGCATAATCAGGGAAGTAGCAGATGTAAAACTGAATACTCTAGATATAGGATACTCAGAGTATAGAGACAACCTATGCAATGGCCCCCAAAACACATGGGAAACCAATAGAAAATTTATACAACACTTAAAAATGGAAAATTTTACTCCCTGATCCCGCGGATTGTGTCTAACAATGCATATGAATATTCCCATTTAAATCAATTGGATTATTTACATGCATTAAATTAAGCACATATATAACTGTTTTTCAGATAAAGGTCTTAATTACTTTTAAGGTATTGGACTATTTTTCTTCAGACTTGACTCAATGAGAGTAATAGATCAAGTCTAGCCAGACATTAGGAGCACTATCTGTATTTAGTTTTCCACCAAAAATGTTTCTGACTAGAACATAAAAAGAAACTACTTTCGGACTCCTTCATGATTAACAAAAGTATTTTTAAAACATAATCTTACACACAATTATGAAGCAATGACTTTAAGATAACATTTTTTATACAGAATAGGAAATGGGTTTCAGAAATACATATCTCTCAAAACAGATACAATCGGACCATTCTGTTTATTCCCTCACAGTGCATAAATAGGATCTTATTATTATTTTTAAAATAAATAATAACCTTTCTCTGCAAAATAAAAATCTTTGTCTTCACAAGAAGAAACAAAGAGATTCAAGGTAGATGACTGAGAAAAAGTACTGTTCAGATACTGATAACTGTAATAATGAGCACTGAAGTGTTTGGTAATCAAAGTGAAAAGACTGTTCGAGGAAAAGAGAATTATTAGTGGATAGCTATTAAAGGTTATACTGTACATTTTTGTAAAACAAAACACAGTGCATTTATGTATTTGCCTCACTAGTGAAACAGTAAGTGTCAATTTCCTGACTACTAATGTTTATAGTCAATAAGGATTCTGGTAACATTCAGCTCAGCCAACATAAAGTCCAGCTGTGAATTTGTCCCAGTGAGATATGTGGTAAAATTTCCCAACACCTGTATCAGATAATACATTCACATTCAGCACAGTACCTAAATAAAAATGAAGTCGTGAAAGAAATTCTAACTATTAGAAGGATAGAAATCTCAGGGGAATCCTAAGGAAATCAATTGCCAGAATATGCCTTCCTAATAGATTTTTCTGTGTATTTATGAGCATGAATAAACAAACTCTGAAAGCAACAGAGCTTGTAACTAATTAAATCATATCCATTTATTTCTGAATTGTTCCTTATACACAGAGGAAAAATTCTCATCTCTGATGAAAAATGTAATAAGACCCTATTTGATTTTTTTTTTTTTGAGTTCAGGCTCTTTCTCATTTAACTTTTTGTTTGTTTCTTTTAACAAAGTCCAGATCTAGGCAAAGAAGCAGCTCTTAAAGCCTAGTCTGGAACTGCTGGCAAAAGTTGGCCTTGTCTTCAAAGTCAGAAAATCCCAGGTGCATTTTCCATATGATGCAGCTCAACTCTAAAGCTGAAATAAACAATTCAGGACAAAAAAAAAAAAAAAAGTCAGTCCTTCACTTTGAGGAAAGCCTTGAGAGTAAAGATGGAGCATGTCTGCTCAGTGTCTATCTGTATGTCAGTTTGTTTGTGGATAAAGAGAAGAACAGTAACCTAATTCTTCCCAAAGATTTTGAGTGCTAAACTAATCACTTAAAGTTTAAATAATAAAATATAATGCTATAGCCCATGAGCTGACCTATTTTGGCTCCAGGCATGCATAGATATCAGGGATTTTGTTTGTGTTAGCTGAGATAAAATGACTATACTTCATAGCAAAGAAAGATTTAACCCAACGTGCCTTTCCTGATCTTATCTAGACTTTTGGTCTTATGTAAAGAAGAACATTAATCATAAAATATAAGAAACTAATACTTTAATTCCTTTTCCACCAATCCTTTTGGACACATGTCCCTTGGCTCATTAGACATAGTTTAGTCTGCTTTATTCATTCACATACACATTTTGTAAGTTAAGGTGCAACATGATCTTATCCTTGAAACTTCATGTCTACTTACACTTGCAAAACTGGTGTGGGATCAAGTTAAACTGATTATGTTAAGCATAATTAAGAAGCTAGTATGAATAGCACAAGGATACTCATTTACCTGTCTTTATGTTGTGCTTTGAAGAGATACGTTACAGTCTTAATTACAATAGCTCACTTCCCTGGAGCCCTCTGCTTTTGACAAGAGTTAATCTGAAATGCAACAAATACACAAAAACTTATCTTAAAACTTCTATTGAGCTACAGTGTCCAGCCAGCTACTATTAACTGACGGAAGCAGTATGTTGATGAAAACAGCTGACTGAACAGTCAGGTAGGTAATTATGACAACATGCATGAATGAAATTCTTCTTGTATCAGTTCAGCAAAATCAACGGCATGAAAATTCCCCAAAAATGTTATATAACCTTGATTAGCTCTGAAGTATAACATATGAAAATTGTGACCTGTGATATTTATTTTGCAGGTAGGCCTAACAAGAGGGGGATTTAACCAGTTTTTTGAGCTACAATGGAGGAACACTTTGAGGAACATGTGAAGTAAAAGACTTGCTTTGCAAACAAATTCTTTAGCAAACATGCAGTAAATCAAAGAGTTTTCTGAATCTTGATTGCCTACACTACTAAATCACAGTACCCGTGTTACTAAAATCACTGTGGGCAAGAATTCTGCTCTTAATTCTATCACGAAGAAAAAGCTACATTACAACATTTTGTTTGACTTCAGAGAAAGGCACCAGAGCTTGCAGGAAATTCATTGATAATCGTATCAGTGAGATATTACTGAAAGGAGCAGCAGAGCATTTCTTTCACATCATTTCTCCCACAAACAAGAAAGGAGGGATCCAACATAATACCCTTGAACTCCTCTGGAAGTAGAAATCAGGCCTGGCTGTTGCCTTATCCAAGAACATCCTTCTTCCCACTGAGTTCTGTTCACAGCCAGCTTCATAATCCTGTGGCCCACTGAGCTCCTGAAAAATACACATTTTTTCTGTTAAAATCTCGAGGACAGAGAGTATTAACAGAAGAGGCACAGTGTCTGTGATAAGTTCATCCACAGACATGCTACAGCAGGACTCCCTTCTGCCTTCTACAGCAGCTGGACAAAGCAGATTTCACCCCAAACAGCAATTCAGAACTTTACATATTCATTCTCTTCTTACAAAATGCTTATAAAAATAGCAATACAATCAAGGAAAAATATTTGGAAGATTACAAAATTAAAACAAAATAAAAACAATGATAAAAGCCACATCAACAACATAATCTAGAAACAAAACAACAACAACAACAACAAAAAAACAGAATTAAGTTTCCATTCACCATAGTCACTTGCAAACTAAAGAGTAATTTCTTATCAATGACTCTTGTTTACCCAAAATGCATATGAGTTTCCTGCGGAACACATGGCAAATCACTAAGTCTCTTTATGGTTCAGATATAGAGGTATCACAATAATAACAACAAAACTTCTATCCCTTAAATAATATACTGTATAACTGAGAGAGGAAGCTTAAATATGTCTGGATAAAAAAAGTAATATGCCAAGCTTAAAATACGATATTGTATACTACTTAGAAAGCAGCTAAAGAGGGTTTATAGAGAAGAATGATGGATGTAATTTTCTTTAAAAAAAAAAGTTATAAGCAAAAGAACCAAATTTAATCTAATATCACTTCTAAAGCTTGCCATAATCTTATGGAGCATTTGGACAGTACCTAGAGCCAAAGAGATGATCCTGAATTAGCATAGTATACAAATCAGCTTTTCAATTTTTATCAGATTATCTGCATTGCTGGCTAATGCTGATGCATTCTGCAACATGCAATAAACACTTTCAAGCATCATATTTTCAAAGTGTAGAAGATCTTCAAAATAGATGTTAACTGTTTTAGCAAGATAAAGTGTGCTACTTTTACATGAATAATATTATCAGATTCAAGTTAAATCTCTTCATTTATTATCTCTAATGCTACTTAAAGGAGAACATAATAGAGTAATTCATTCTCATAGCATGACCTTGGTCACTAGTACATGATGTTTCATATTCATTATGCTGAGCTAAGTGAGGGACCTGTTATAATATCACTTAATTTATATTCTGAATAATGCTCTGGGGACAAGTTGCTCTTGTGCATTAGAGTTTCATCTAAATCACAATACTTGAAGACAAGTGGAGAGAGCAGGTAACTATTAAACAACATGTTTACTAACATAAAGCATTGTTACAGACTCTGAACATGAGGCCTTGGGAATTAGAAGTTAAACAGCACAGTGGCTTTCCTAGAAATATCCATCTGGTTTAAAAAAGGAAGAAAAACAACAACAACAACAACAATAATAACAGAATAAGTGAAATAAAACTACCTTCCTTCTATTGGATGGTGAATCTACATTTTCAGTACCGGACTGGCAGGGTTTTGGTAGCACAGGGTCTGCAAGGTTGACCTCTGGGAGTAGAGCCCCGCAGTTTCCCCATGTCAGATCAGAGCCAGAAAGGACCTGCTTCCGGACAGAGCTGTGCCATGAGTGACACTGACTTTGCCTCTGGAGAGCAGATTTAAGGAACGAAAACCCTATTGCACAGCATCAGAGGGGAGATATGAGAACATGTGAGAGAAAAGGCCCTTCAGCCACTAAAGTCAGCATGGAAGGAGAGCTGAGGGTGTTCCAGGCACAGAACAGAACTTCCCTGCAGCCCAGGAGAAGGTGGAGCAGGCTGTCCCTGTAGTCCATGGGCATCTTCTCTAGATGCAGCCATGGAGAAGACCATGGTGCAGCAAATGCTGCAGACCACGGAGAAGCCCCAGCAGGAGATAAAGTTCTGAAACAGATAAAACTGCTCCCATTCTCCCTTCCCATAATTTTAAAGACTACAAGATAACCGAGATTTTTTATTTTTGGATTCTCTCGTGAAAAATCTAATAAGCAGTTATCTAATCAATCATAAAACTATCTCTTTTCTTTCTACTTTCTTGTTTAGTATAAATTATTGAATTGTAAATATGAAAGAAAACAATTTTTAGCATTTTGGAATGGAAAAAAAGAGACTGCACATATGAATAAGCAGTCCTTGGATGAAACCCATAATGGCTGCAACATTTGATTTTATGGAATACCTGAGATACTCAAGTAAATTGTTCTATTAAAAGCATCACAAAATTACTGACTATTATTCCTAAGGCAATAGCTTTCAGAAGTGGATCTATCTCTCCAATTGAAAAGTGAAAACAAAAAAGACTGCTACAATTCTCAAAGCTCAGCTTGGGTTCTGAAAGCTAAACTGGCATATTGTGTTTTTCATCTGTATTCCAATACTAAGAGAAACTTAACAGCACACTACTTAATAAGCACTATTTATTTTCTTCAATTATCAGCATGTGAATGCAATAATTGATCGATTCTAATTGGAGCTAGGCAAATAAATTCAATGATTTTTTTTTAAGGAAAGACACACTCCAGCTCTATTTCCCATGATCTTTTTGTATAAAATCATATTAATAAATCTTATTTCTACCAACATACAATGCAAATATTTCCAACTGAACACAGAACAAATCTAAGATAAAACTGTAACTTTTTGAGTCTGTTTTTATACTTCTTACATTTCTCTCAGTATTTTGGGATTCATAGATGCAATTCCATATCCCTGTAAAGTAAATGCATCTTCACTGTACAAGGTTAAGTGCAGATGGTTTTTTTTTTTCATTTAACATAAATAATTAAATTTTCTTCCCCCTTAATTACACTCTAAAAAAATGGCATAGAAAGTCCCACCACCTCTTAAAAAACTTTAATGCTTCTCAAAGGCGAAGATGGATAAAAGCACCTGCAATCCATGCAGACTTGGGCTTTGATAGTTCCACTCAGAAAACTCTGTAGTTTATGATGCTTTGAGATTTCTCTGGCTCAGGTGTCCTAATAATTTCTTTTCTCCGCCTCACAGACAACAGTCCTCAGCACTGTAGCTGCGCAAAAAAATGTCAAATCCTTCAACCCACAGTCTTACAATTACCTTAAGGTTGTCTACTGGTGTGAGTTCATGCCAGTATATACAGTCATGAACAGCTGTAGCCAAGGCACAAACCTGACACAACTGCCACAAATAGTGCCAGGAGTTTCTAGGCAGACCTGAATTCTAAGCTTCTAAGGCATAGTGTCATTTCCCAGAAAAGAGCCTGTCATAGCAGAGTAGTTCCCCTAAGATATACTCAGAGACAATGGGTACAGTCAACAGAGCAGAGAATCTTAGTGCTTCTGTATATGCATCACCCTAATTGGCGTCTCGTATCTCTGTATAGCACACTATGGTACTCTTATGAATAGTACTAGAAACTGCACTGAAAGTATAACAAATGATTTTGGTAGTTCTGAAGTAAAAGGTAACGGAATATGTAGAATCTGTATGTCTCTGACTGATACATTATGACATATTACAATGCTTCAGACATGTCAAAAGATGTAATTTAGTAGTCACTGGTTATTTCAATTTACTCTTTTTGTGTTTTTAATTAGTAAACGAGTCCCTCATGGTCAAATGATTAATTACACAATAATTCACTGCATTCATTCTTTTTTTTTCCTTCCCTCTCTCCCTTCTCGGTTTCCCTTGGGTCACTGTCACGTATAACACCGTGACAATTATTGGTGGAGGATGTGGGCAATGCAGTATTGGTACTCCATTGTAAAACTGGTGCTCAGTGGACTAAGGGTTTTCATGTACCTTAGAGCATGCTGGCGTCTTTTTAAGTTCCTCATGTTCAGCACTGGCGTCATATGTGCATACAGCTACTTTAGTGTGCTGATGGGGTTACATGCCTCCTGCCTAAACACCCTGGCTAATGTGACAGATTATACGACATTTGGATTGGTTTCCAGGTACTCTTTTCAGGTCTTTACCAATGTTCAGGATGCCAGCCTGGCAACTGTGTTATCTGTTTTTCTGAGTGCACTCTTTGCAACAGTAATTTACATCCTTTGGAGGAAGCCTTCCTCAAAACCAGAGAGTGTTGAATGGCAGGGAAGGTGGGAAAAATTAGGAAAGAAATTAGAAGCGTGGGGACCCCCGGTGTTATGCAGTTTTGATCTTGAGCACCTGTGGGATCCTGAGAAATTCAGTGAGTGTTTAGGTAAAAAATCATGTGACTCAAGATAATCTGAGAAGGAACGGATTGTTTGGGGTTTGGCTTGTGCTTATCGAGCTATAATTGATATTCTGGAGAGAAATGGCTTCCAAACCAAGATCCAAAGCAAAAATGAAAACCTCAAAGTTAGACCTGACCAATCGCAGGAAGCAGCGGCATCAGTGTCGGTTGCCCCTGTGGAAGGCCAGAAATGGACACGGATGTCCTCACGCCTAGAACGGAAAGAAGAAGAAGCAGAGAAAGAAGAGGAAGATCCAGGCAAGGGGCCCTCCTCAGCACCACCACCACCACCTAGAAAGGCCACTAAGAAAAGTGAGAGACATGGAGAAGACAGCAATGATGAAGAAGTCAGTGTTACCACTATTCGTCGACCCCTAAAGATGACTGAAATACAAGGTTCAAGAAAGGAGTTTGTACAGCGCTCAGGTGAATCTATTGTCACCTGGTTGCTGCGGTGTTGGGACAACGGTGCCAGCAGCATGTCCCTAGATGGCAACGAAGCCCGCCAACTGGGAAGCGTTGCTCAAGACCCAGCTATCGACAGAGGAATTGACAGATGTCTGAATGGAGTCGCTACCCTCTGGGAACGAGTACTAGTGGCTGTAAAGGAGAGATATCCTTACAAAGATGATCTGGATCCTAAGGTGGAAAGATGGAACACCGTGGAGAAAGGCATCCAATTTTTGAGAGAAACAGCCATAGTAGAGATGCTGTATGATCCCAATTTCGTCCCTAACAATCCACACCAGGACCATGATCCTGATAGAGTAAGGTGTACACCTGATGTATATCGTAAGCTCTCAAAAACAGCACCAGAGAGGTACGCAAGTACACTGGTAGCAACATTCCATAGATATGAGGGTCAAGACAGAAGACTCCCAGTTTATGAAGTGATTATTACGCTCCAAAACTTTGAACAATAGTTTCCGCCATCACGTGCTTCCATTGAAGTTATGTCAACAGTAGCAGAAGAAGTAGGTGAGATAAAGAAGACACAGAAAACTATACTGGAGGAACTGTCATTACTGATGAATAGGGATGAACCTGTGTCAGTATCAGAAACACCTGATAAAGACGAGCATGACCCAAAGAATCTGATAAAGCAATTGATGAAACTGATGAAAGTCTCGTCCACCAAAGGCAACTGCCTCTCTGCTCGAGCAAATGACAGCAGTAACATCATGTCACGTGTGGCCATGTGGAGTTTCTTACGAGAAAACGGAGAGGACATGAGGAAGTGGCATAAAAAACCCACTCCTGCACTGCAAGCACGGGTGAGAGAACTACAGCAGAGATCAGCCACCAATGAAATTGCTCCTGTCACTGCAGGTAACCAATAGAAGGGCCCTGCCCTCAGCCAGGGGAGGGAAAGGGATAATAGAGTGTATTGGACTGTGTGGATTAGATGGCCTGGCACATTAGAGCCACAAAGATATAAGGCACTGGTGGGCACTGGTGCACAGTGCACTCTAATGCCCTCGAGTTATAAAGGGACAGAATTGATTCATATTTCTGGAGTGACTGGGGGTTCTCAGGAACTGTCTGTGTTGGAGGCAGAAATAAGCCTCACCAGTAAAACCTGGCAGAAGCATCCCATAGTGACTGGACAGGGGGCTCCATGCATACTCGGTATTGACTATCTCAGAAGGGGACATTTCAAGGATCCCACGGGATACCGATGGGCTTTTGGAATAGCTGCTGTAGATGCAGACAACATTCAGCAGCTGTCTGTTTTACCTGGCCTGTCAGAAGATCCGTCTGTTGTGGGGGTACTGAAAGTGAAAGAGCAGCAGGTACCTATTGCTACAAAAACAGTCCACAGACGGCAGTACCGCACCAACAGGGATTCCTTGCTCTCCATTCATAACTTGATCCGTCAGCTAGAGAGCCAGGGAGTGATCAGCAAAACCCACTCACCTTTTAACAGCCCCATATGGCCAGTGCATAAAGACAGTGGAGAATGGAGGCTGATGGTAGATTGCCGTGGCCTGAATGAAGTCACACCCCCACTGAGTGCTGCTGTGCCAGATATGTTGGAGCTGCAATATGAACTGGAGTCAAAAGCAGCCAGGTGCTATGCCACCACTGACATTGCCAATGCATTCTTTTCTATTCCTTTGGCCACAGAGTGCAGACCACAGTTTGCTTTCACCTGGAGGGGCGTCCAGTACACCTGGAACCGTTTGCCCCAGGGGTGGAAGCACAGCCCAAACATTTGCCATGGGCTGATTCAAACCACACTGGAACAGGGTGGGGCACCTGAGCACTTCCAGTACATTGATGACATTGTTGTGTGGGGTGATACAGCAGAGGAAGTTTTTAAAAAAGGAGAGCGAATAATCCAAATTCTTCTGGGTGCTGGTTTTGCTATTAAACGGAACAAAGTAAAGGGACCTGCCCAAGAAATTCAGTTCCTTGGAGTAAAATGGCAAGATGGATGTCGTCACATCCCAGGAGATGTGATTGACAAAATCACCAGTATGTCACCACCTACTAGCAAGAAAGAGACACAGTCTTTTCTGGGTGTAGTATGTTTTTGGAGGATGCACATCCAAAACTACAGCCTCACAGTAAGCCCCCTCTATCAGGTGACCTGAAAAAAGAATAATTTTGCATGGTGTCCTGAACAGCAGCAGGCCTTTGAGCAAATTAAGCAGGAGATAGCCCGTGCTGTGGTCCTGGGGCCAGTACGGACAGGACAGGATGTAAAAAACTTCCTCTACACTGCTGCTGGATTGAAAGGTCCCACTTGGAGTCTGTGGCAAAGAGCTTCTGGAGAGACCCGAGGCCGACCCCTTGGATTTTGGAGCAGAGCATACAGGGGGTCAGAGGAGTGCTACACTCCAACTGAGAAGGAGATTTTGGCAGCATATGAGGGAGTTCGGGCTGCCTCTGAAGTAATTGGTACTGAGACACAGCTCCTCCTGGCACCTTGATTGCCAGTGCTGAACTGGATGTTCAAAGGAAAGGTTCCCTCCACCCATCATGCTACCGATGCCACCTGGAGTAAGTGGATTGCACTGATTACACAGCAAGCTCGGATGTGGAACCTCAACCATCCAGGAATCCTGGAAGTGATTATGGACTGGCCTGAAGGCAAGAAATTTTAAACATCCCCATCAGAGGAGATACCGCGTGCTAAAGAGGCCCCACCATATAATGAACTATCAGAAAATGAAAAGACATATGTCCTGTTCACTGATGGATCGTGTCGTATCATTGGGAAGCATCGCAGAAGGAAGGCTGCTGTGTGGAGCCCTACACGACGAGTTGCAGAGGCCACTGAAGGAGAAGGAGAGTCAACTCAATTTGTGGAGGTAAAGGCTGTCCAGCTGTCCTTAGATGTGGGAACTGAACGGGAGAGGTGGCCAATGCTGTATCTTTTCACTGACTCTTGGATGGTGGCAAATGCTTTATGCGGGTGGTTGCATCAGTGGGAACAAGAAAACTGGCAACGGCAGGGTAAACCTATTTGGGCTGCTGAAATGTGGAAAGTCATCGCTGCCTGAACAAAAAGTTTGGGTGTAAAGGTGCGTCACGTAGATGCTCATGTGCCCATGAATCGAGCTACTGAAGAGCAGAAAAATAACCATCAGGTAGATCGAGCTGCCAAAATTGAGGTGTCTCAGAAAGATTTGGACTGGCAGAACAAAGGAGAGCTATTTTTTGCTTGGTGGGCCCATGAGACCTCAGGCCATCAAGGAAGGGATGCAACCTATAAGTGGGCTAGAGACCGAGGGGTGGACTTAACTATGGATGCCGTTGCACAGGTTATTCATGACTGTGAAACATGTGCCATAATTAAACAAGCCAAGAGGATGAAACCTCTCAGGCAAGAAGGGCGATGGGAAAAGTATAAATATGGGGAGGCGTGGCAGGTTGATTATATCACCTTGCCACGATCTCGCAATGGTAAGCGTAATGTGCTCACCATGGTGGAGGCGACCACTGGGTGGCTTGAGACATATGCAGTACCCCATGCTACCGCCCGAAACACCATCTTAGGGCTCGAGAAACAAGTCCTATGGCGACATGGCACTCCAGAGAGAATTGAGTCCGATAATGGGACTCATTTCAAAAATTCTCTTGTGGATATCTGGGCCAAAGAACATGGCATTGAATGGATCTACCATATCCCCTACCATGCACCAGCTGCTGGTAAGATCAAGCGCTACAACGGTTTGTTAAAAACCATGCTGAGAGCAATGGGTGGTGGTACATTTAAGCACTGGGAGAAGCATCTGACAGAAGCCACTTGGTTGGTCAACACTAGGGGATCAGTCAACCGAGAGGGTCCTACACAGTCCAGCTCCCTACAGACCATAGAGTGAGATAAGGTCCCTGTGGTACATGTAAGGAGCATGTTGGGAAAAGCGGTGTGGGTCTGGAAAGGGCAAACCCCTCCGTGGAACCGTTTTTGCGCAGGGACCTGGGTGCACCTGGTGGGTAATGAATAAAAATGGGGATGTCCAGTGTGTCCCACAAGGGAATTTGATCTTGGGGGAGTGCAGTTTGTGATTCCATGTATGTATGTATGTATATATATATGTTTGGATGTAACATGTTATTACTGTTTTGGTTATGTATAGATGTGTGTTAAGCATGATGTGATGATGTAGAATAAGGGGTGGAATGTTGTGGTTTTGTGGTTTTGATGCCGGTATTCCACATCAGAACATCATGCAGCAGTTAAGGAGTTAATGCTGTGGGAGTAGCAGAGGGGCGGAGCTCCGCACCGGATGCCAGGCGGCGCTCTGCCTGGGCCGTTCATCTCGGCTGCCGTGGAGGTTCAGCACGTGTGCTTCCCCTGCAGTTTTCTCCTTAACATAAGCTCACAGCTTTTGGTTTGGAAATTTTTTCTCTCTCTCAATTGTTCAATTTTATTATATTTAGTAAAGTTACCGTTTCTTCTCAGATCGTGCCGTTGTTTTTTTTGTAGATCCATCTCTTCCCGCTGTTTCCCCCTCACCCCGGAGCGCGCGGCTCTGCTCGGGCGGCCGCGTGGCCACTGACGCAGTTCTTTTTTTTTTCCTCTCCTCTCTCCCTTCTAGGTTTCCCTTGGGTCACTGTCACGTATAACACCGTGACAGCAAAATAATCTGACTTGATATCAGGAAATTTAGAAGGTACTCAACGTATTGTTTCTGCAGTGATGATGATAGAAAAAAATCTGTTTCATAGACCTTCCCAGGTCTATAAGTTTAACTTTAAAGAATACGAGTAACTCTAATATTCACTCAGTTATGCATGTATGTAAAACCACACCAAAGAAAATATATGTTCGCAGTCTTGCCTAACAGTAACAACTGATCAAAATTACAGAGCTAGACAATTTAGGTTAAACAAATTGGATTTATTGGGTAGGATGGTCCTAGCAGTTGTACAATGTAGGACACAAATAAGCAATATATTTTGGCGTTATCCTTGAGATCTTATATTAAGCTGGTGATAGGTGTGTTCCTGCAATAGTGTAAATATAAATGAGGTGAGGTAGAAACAAATTCCTAGAGTTATCAAGTATCAAACATCATTACATCCATGAAATAACACAGTCATTCAGTAAAACACAGCTTTGTGAATCATGAGATCTGGTTTATGGAAGAATAGAAACCTTGAATATTTCTATTGAAGTCCTAAAGCTTGTGAAGATAGATAGATAAAGGATAGTTTGGGCGTTTTAAATGTTTGCCCCAGTGTACATATTTAATGTTTTCCTCCAGGGAGCAGCTTCTTTCTAGCCATTGTGCAGAGAACAAAATCATCCTAAACTGAAGTGCTTCTGAAACTGGGCCTTACTTGTGTATAATACATGATACACAGACACGGTATCCAAATTTTGCACATTGCTGGCAACTTGGTATGGACATCCTTTTGTGATTGAGGCTGGAAAGGTCAGATATAGATACAGCTAGTTTCCTTTTTTTGACATTCTTGCATCATAATAGACACAGCTCTCTCTGCACTTTCTGTTCTGTACTTGCCTGCACTGTCAGAGCTTCAGATTAAAGGTGTACATCAGACACATAACATATTTAAGTCTAAAAATGGGATTGAGAACGTAAAGCATAGTTTCTGAGGCCAGAAACTAAAATAAAAAAAAGTGGGGTGAGGATGACGAAGGCAAGACTGAGGAAGAAACTGTCAAGAAAATGAGGCAGTAGGAATCTATGTAACTTCAGGGCACAAAAGATGATGAATGAATAAGAATTTTATGCAACTGTTGAGTTTTATTTAATCTACAAAGGATCTGCCAGATTAAATTTATTATCAAAGGTAGATCTGTAGAAATTATAGTTGATGGAAATAAATCAGGAAACAATTTAATTTATTTCACTTTTGTGAAGGTTATATATTCTGAAGAGCAATTGGAGCTTTGGTCAGCACTCTTCATTTATTTCAATCTATAAATAAAGCAAACTTAGTTACGTAAAGAAGTTTTATGATTACAAAAAAATAATAGGAAATTTCACCTTAGGGGAACTGTGTAGGTAAGCACATATAATTAGAAATGGTACATGCAGACCTGCTCTATTATGGCATGTTCCAACTATGGAAGAGGTCTCCTTACCTACCTAAAAACTGTTACATTAGTCAGCAGCAAGTCTTACACCTTTCCACGTGAAATAGAGGCAAGAACTACAGCCTCTTCTGAGCACTGATCATGGCACTGAGCTTGCAAGAGTTCAAGAAGCATCTGTACAAAGCTTTTGGACTTACCGACTGATTTTTGACTAGTGGAACCACGAGTTATACTTGATGATCCTTAAGGGTCCATTTCAACTTGGGATATTCTATGATTCTAATTTTAGTTGTATTTTTTCGATGTGGAAGAATCCTAGATCAAGGGATTATGTTTGGAAACAGCCATTTTTAAGTGAGCTGGGGAAACTTATAAAAATTTATCTCACTAGGAAAATGGGAATATCACTATTATTCATGCCATGTGATCCCATCTTTCGAAATTCAAGGTAAATCCCAGGGAAGCCAATATTACACTAAAAAGCTCATCATAAATCTCTCTTCTGCATACACTAAACATTTACAAGTTTAAAAAAAATCTAATGCCCATCACTTTTCTCAAATTTCTCAGCACAACCAATGGTTTCTCTGAGTTCTACCTAAATGCAGTATGAAAGCAATTACTCTTCGTGCAGTATAAGCTCCACACAGTGGTCTGGATACCAAAATACTGT
>NW_027072089.1:87874906-87917406 GCF_038088225.1 Cyrtonyx montezumae | reverse complement strand
TTCCCATCGCCCTTCCTGCCAGAGGGGTTTCATCCTCTTGGCCTGTTTAATTATGGCACATGTGTCACAGTCATGGATAACCTGTGCAACGGCATCCATAGTTAAGTCCACCCCTCGGTCTCTAGCCCACTTATAGGTCGCATCCCTTCCTTGATGGCCAGAGGTCTCATGGGCCCACCGAGCTAAAAATAGCTCTCCTTTGTTCTGCCAGTCCAAATCGATCTGAGACACCTCAATTCTGGCAGCTCGATCTACCTGATGGTTATTTTTCTGTTCTTCAGTAGCTCGATTCTTGGGCACATGAGCATCTACATGGCGCACCTTTACACCCAACCTTTTTGTTCGGGCAGCAATGTCTTTCCACAGTTCAGCAGCCCAAATAGGTTTACCCTTCCGTTGCCAGTTGTCCTGTTCCCACTGCTGCAACCACCCCCATAAAGCATTTGCCACCATCCAAGAGTCAGTATAAAGATATAGCATGGGCCACCTCTCCCGTTCAGCCACATCTAAGGCCAGCTGGACGGCCTTTACCTCCGCAAATTGGCTTGACTCTCCTTCTCCTTCGGTGGCCTCTGCAACTCGTCGTGTGGGGCTCCACACAGCAGCCTTCCATCTGCGATGCTTCCCAACAATACGACACGATCCATCAGTGAAGAGGGCATACGTCTTTTCATTCTCTAGTAGTTCGTTATATGGTGGGGCCTCTTTAGCACGTGGTATCTCCTCTGATGGGGATGTTCCAAATTTCTTGCCTTCAGGCCAGTCCATGATCACCTCCAGGATTCCTGGACGGTTGAGGTTCCCCATCCGAGCTCGCTGTGTAATCAGTGCAATCCACTTACTCCAGGTGGCATCGGTAGCATGATGGGTGGGGGGAACCTTTCCTTTGAACATCCAATTCAGCACTGGCAGTCGAGGTGCCAGGAGGAGCTGTGTCTCAGTACCAATTACTTCAGAGGCAGCCCGAACCCCCTCGTATGCGGCCAAAATCTCCTTCTCAGTTGGAGTGTAGCACTCCTCTGAACCCCTGTACGCTCTGCTCCAAAATCCAAGGGGTCGGCCTCGGGTCTCCCCAGAGGCTCTTTGCCACAGACTCCAAGTGGGACCTTTCTCTCCAGCAGCAGTGTAGAGGATGTTTTTCACATCCTGTCCCAACCGAACTGGCCCCAGGGCCACAGCACGGGCTATCTCCTGCTTGATTTGCTCAAAGGCCTGCTGCTGTTCAGGACCCCATGCAAAATTATTCTTCTTCCGAGTCACTTGATAGAGGGGGCTTACTATGAGGCTGTAGTTTGGGATGTGCATCCTCCAAAAACCTACTACACCCAGAAAAGACTGTGTCTCTTTCTTGCTAGTGGGTGGTGACATACTGGTGATTTTGTCAATCACATCTCCTGGAATGTGACGACGTCCATCTTGCCATTTTACTCCTAGGAACTGAATTTCTTGGGCAGGTCCCTTCACTTTGTTCCGTTTAATAGCAAAACCAGCACCCAGAAGAATTTGGATTATTTGCTCTCCTTTTTTAAAAACTTCCTCTGCTGTATCACCCCACACAACAATGTCATCAATATACTGGAGGTGCTCAGGTGCCCCACCCTGTTCCAGTGTGGTTTGAATCAGCCCATGGCAGATGGTTGGGCTGTGTTTCCACCCCTGGGGCAAACGGTTCCAGGTGTACTGAACGCCCCTCCAGGTGAAAGCAAACTGTGGTCTGCACTCTGTGGCCAAAGGAATAGAAAAGAATGCATTGGCAATGTCTATAGTGGCATACCACTTGGCTGCTTTTGACTCCAGTTCATACTGCAGCTCCAACATATCTGGCACAGCAGCACTCAGTGGGGGTGTGACTTCATTCAGGCCACGGTAATCTACCGTCAGCCTCCATTCTCCACTGGCTTTACGCACCGGCCATATGGGGCTGTTAAAAGGTGAGTGAGTCTTGCTGATCACTCCCTGGCTCTCTAGCTGACGGATCAAGTTATGAATGGGGAGCAAGGAATCCCTGTTGGTGCGGTACTGCCGTCTGTGCACTGTTTTTGTAGCGATAGGTACCTGCTGCTCTTTCACTTTCAGTACCCCCACAACAGACGGATCTTCTGACAGGCCAGGTAAAACAGACAGCTGCTGAATGTTGTCTGCATCTACAGCAGCTATTCCAAAAGCCCATCGGTACCCCTTGGGATCCTTGAAATGTCCCCTTCTGAGATAGTCAATACCGAGTATGCATGGAGCCCCCTGTCCAGTCACTATGGGATGCTTCTGCCAGGTTTTACCGGTGAGGCTTATTTCTGCCTCCAACACAGACAGTTCCTGAGAACCCCCAGTCACTCCAGAAATATGAATCAACTCTGTCCCTTTATAACTCGAGGGCATCAGAGTGCACTGTGCACCAGTGTCCACCAGTGCCTTATATCTTTGTGGCTCTAATGTGCCAGGCCATCTAATCCACACAGTCCAATACACTCTGTTATCCCTTTCCCTCCCCTGGCTGAGGGCAGGGCCCCTCTATTGGTTACCTGCAGTGACGGGAGCAATTTCATTGGTGGCTGATCTCTGCTGTAGTTCTCTCACCCGTGCTCGCAGTACAGGAGTGGGTTTTTTATGCCACTTCCTCATGTCCTCTCCGTTTTCTCGTAAGAAGCTCCACATGGCCACACGTGACATGATGTTACTGCCGTCATTTGCTCGTGCAGAGGGGCGGTTGCCTTTGGTGGCCGAGACTTTCAACAGTTTGATAAATTGCTTCATCAGATTCTTTGCGTCATGCTCGTCTTCATCAGGTGTTTCCAATACTGACACAGGTTCATCCCTATTCATCAGTAATGACAGTTCCTCCAGTATAGTTTTCTGTGTCTCCTTAATCTCACCTACTTCTTCTGCTACTATAGCTGCAATGGAAGCACGTGATGGTGGAAACTGTTGTTCAAAGTTTTGGAGTGTAATAGTCAATTCATAAACTGGGAGTCTTCTGTCTTGACCCTCGAATCTATGGAACATTGCTACCAGTGTACTTGCGTACCTCTCTGGTGCTGTTTTTGAGAGCTTGCGATATACATCAGGTGTGCACCTTACTCTATCAGGATCACGGTCCTGGTGTGGATTGTTAGGGACGAAATTGGGATCATACAGCATCTCTACTACGGCTGTTTCTCTCAAAAACTGGATGCCTTTCTCCACGGTGTTCCATCTTTCCACCTTAGGCTCCAGATCATCTTTGTAAGGGTATCTATCCTTTACAGCCACTAGTACTCGTTCCCAGAGGGTAGCGACTCCATTCAGACATCTGCCAATTCCTCTGTCGATAGCTGGGTCTCGGGCAATGCTTGCCAGTTGGCGGGCTTCGCTGCCATCTAGGGACACGCTGCTGGCACCGCTGTCCCAACACCGCAGCAACCAGGTGACAATAGATTCACCCGAGCGCCGTACAAACTCCTTTCTTGAACCTTGTATTTCAGTCATCTTTAGGGGCCGACGAGTAGTGGTAACAGTGACTCCATCATCATCGCTGTCTTCTCCATGTCTCTCACTTTTCTTAGTGGCCTTTTTAGGTGGTGGTGGTGGTGGTGGTGCTGAGGAGGGCCCCTCGCCTGGATCTTCCTTTTTTTTCTCTGCTTCTTCTTCTTTCCGTTCTAGGCGCGAGGACGGCCGTGTCCATTTCTGGCCTTCCACAGGGGCAACCGACACTGATACCGGTGCTTCCTGTGATTGGTCAGGTCTAACTTCGAGGTTTTCATTTTTGCTTTGGACCTTGGTTTGGAAACCATTTCTCTCCAGAATATCAATTATGGCTCGATAAGCACAAGCCAAACCCCAAACAATACATTCCTTCTCAGATCGTCCTGAGTCACATGACTCCTTACCTAAACACTCACTGAATTTCTCAGGGTCCCACAGGTGCTCAAGATCAAAATTGCATAACACCGGGGGTCCCCACGCTTCCAATTTCTTTCCTAATTTTTTCCACCTTCCCTGCCATTCAACACTCTCTGGTTTTGAGGAACGCTCCCTCCACATGATGTAAATTACTATTGCAGAGAGTGCATGCAGAAAAACAGATAACACAGTTGCCGGGCTGACATCTTGAATATAGGTAAAGACCTGAAAAGAGTAATTGGAAACCGTTCCAAATGCCGCATAATCTGTCACGTTAGCCAGGGTGTTTAGGTAGGAGGCATGTAACCCCCTCAGCACACTAAAGTAGCTGTATATCCACATTACTCCGGTGCTGAACGCGAGGAGCTTAAAAAGACGCCAGCATGCTATGAGGTACATGAAAAACCTTAGTCCACTCTGCACCAGATTTACAATGGAGTGCCAATACTGCACTGCCCGCATTCTCCACCAATAATTGTCACGGTGTTGTCCGTGACAGTGACCCAAGGGAAAACCGAGAAGGGAGAGGGGAGAGAAAAAGAAACTGCGTCAGTGGCCGCGCGGCCGCCCGAGCAGAGCCGCGCTCCGGGAGGGGGAGGGGGAAACGGCGGGAAGGGATGGGTCGACAAGAAAACAACGGCACGATCTGAGAAGGAACGGTAACTTTACTAAATCTAATAAAATTGAACAATTGAAAGAGAGAGAAAAAGTTTCAAACCAGAAGCTATGAGCTTACGCTAAGGAGGACCCGCAGGGGAAGCACACGTGCTGAACCTCCACGGCAGCCCAGAGCAACGCGCCCAGACCGAGCACCGCCTGCATCCGGTGCGGAGCTCCGCCCCTCCCCTCTGCTGCTCCCACAGCATTAACTCCTTAACTGCTGCATGATGCTCTGATGTGGAATACCGGCATCAAAACCACAAAACCACAACATAAGCATAGTTGTTTAACTTAAGCATATAATTACGGTATGCAAACACTTCCCTGTGCTGCACACCTTTTGAATTTCTGGATATCTGCTGCATCTGGTATAGTTTGTTTAGAAGAATGTTAATAAATAAATACTATCCCAACTAGGGCTATTTCCAAGTTGTCCATAAAATTCTTAAGAAGAATTTTCATTACACGTTCATTTCATCATATATCCTATGGGACAGCACTGTCTACTTACAAAGTGAGAAACCTGAAACAAACATTAAAAAAACCTGAGGTCTCTCAAATTGTGAAAGAAAGCTAAAGCCTATGTTCTATTCAAATGGCAGGATAGATCCTGCATTCACATAAGCAATCTGCCAGGCAAGGAAGGCAGTTGGAAATGCCTGACTAGGTAAAGGTGAAGCAGGGAACATGAAGAGATGTCTAGGCTGAGGGGTGAAACAGAACTACCACGTGAATGGTAGTGGCCTGTATTGATGTCAGTTTAAAGTGATTGCAGAATTGAACCTATGGGCGTATTTTTTTTAAGTTCTTTCTTTTTTTCTGTATTTGTCAAAATGTGTTTGTCACTTAATTATAGTGTTTGTGAAATGCAAGCTTATCTAGGAATTAAATTTAAAAATGTATTCCAGACTGTTGGCTGAAAAACATGCATGAAATATGTAAGTAATACTCTCTCACTTAAGGCAAGTCACCCCTTGGTCACACATAAGGAGTCAATAACAGTACCAACTTTTTTTTTTAAACTTTAGTATAAATAGACAGCAAAATAAATCTGCATACATTTAACATGCTTTGTATTATAATTCTTGGAAAAATCAGAGAATTCTCATGTGTCATATGTCTCATTCAGAAAATAACATGTTCTGTTGTTACAGGAGTGTACATAGGAATAAAGTGTGTCTCAAGTAAATCTTATGCTCAGAAAAACATTTTTTCTTGCACTCTATCCATACCAACAAAATAGAAAAGCATGCAAAATATTTGGAATAGTCCTGTCCAAATGTGGAATGGTAAGAAGCCAACAAGCCATATTTAGCTCTCTACAGGACAACAACACAGTGCTACTCAAACTACATTCAAGTAATCTCAACTGTCACATACCTGCAGCAAGACAAAAGAAAAGCTTTGTGGTAATTAGTGTTCAAGATTCAGCAAAGGCAGGCTATCATTTTAAGGAGAACATGCAGAAAGAAAATAAATACATCAACTCTCCTCCTGACTGTCAAATTATGAAAATCAGTCCTGGGATGCTCCCATACAACCTTCTTAAGAAATTTAGGACAAATTTAATCCTTTATACTTAGCATCTTGGCTGTAGTCCAGGAAGGTCCTCAGCATGAAGGCTGAAATGAAGCCAAGCCATGAAAATCTAGGAGAGCACAGATATTAGATTGAAGGTTCTGTTTGTAATACAGAAATGACTAATGTTGACATAAGATGATTTTTTTCTGCTATTTTATCAGGGTATTAGAGTGTAATGCATTGACCTAGCTCAGTAAAATGAAAACATATACAGATAAATGTACAGCTGGGGAAGATGTCTCATGTATATGAATGTAGTACATTTTTCAGGCATTTTGTGGGCGTGTCACAGGTGGAGTGTTATTAAAAAATGGTAGTGGCCATACACAGAATAGTAGCACATCCATTTCATGCCAGTTCTGCTTTTTCTTCTGTCAAGGATCCACATTCAAATTTTGGTATGTGCATCATATCTCCATAACTAACATAGGAAGGTGAATTTTTGTGCTTTTGCATCCGGGTATTTACAGAAGCCTTTACTGGTACTCAGAACTAAAGAGAATTCAGAACACCTGATACACACAATTATTTTTTTGTTATTTTTTTTCCTCATGAGTTTGTGAGTGTCTGCTAAGGATAATTCATTTTTCTGTCTTTTGCTTCCATGGCTATTATGCAAGTCCAGTATAAATACTGATGTCAATCATTTTCAGAGACAAGAATCACTGATCTCTTCTAAAACTCATGGGCAGAAAAAATAATTAAATGTCTTCATAATATAATTCTCCAAGCCTATTTCTTGCCCTTGGGATCTGTATTGCACATGGAAATATAATACAGAACAGTCAAAGCAAAGTGAATAGCCTTGAACTGTTATGAAAGCATTCTCAAAAGACAAGAAAATACAGACAAAAGCTTAACTCTTTTACGGTATATAAATACATGTACAACAGTTACATATTATAACTGCATGAAGACATACTTTCCAACATAGGAAGCTGAGCCAAGGAGTTTGCAGCAGATTTATGGGAGCTTCAGCCTTACCAACTGTGGATGGATGAGAAAAAGAAAAGCAGGCAGGGAACATGCCCTAGAGATTCCTGAACAGAATGAGGAAGTCTTGAGTATAGCTGCACCCCTCCACCTTAAGATCAAAATAAGCCCAGATCCTGCTACTAACTTCAGCTAAATCAATAAGACTATACATGGACAAATTATCTAAAACTTCCATCTGTAAGTCTTCCCCATGACTGGAAAACATTCTGGACATTCACTCAGCTTTTGGCAGCCAAAGGTAATCATTGTAAAAGAAGAATAAAAACAGGACACGTTATGATAAATCCAAGAATAAGGAGAGAATATTTAAAGAAGTTTTAATCCTGAGGAAAGAGCAATTTTAAAATGAAATATGTGGCAAACAACTACAGAATGAAAAGCCTTACAAAAACATTTTATGTGTCTATGTGCTTTCTTTGAAAAAAGGAAAATATGCTCATTCCTCAAGACCCAGAAATAACATGCACTGTTGTCAGAACAGTTCATTTCTAAGTATCCCTAGAAGTTAACATCTAAATTCACTATGCTAAGCATTTATAACATTTCATGTCAAATGCACTGTTTAACTCCTAGCATATGAATAAATACATTACATCTCTGTTAAGCCTAGAAGTTCCTTTTATCCATAATAATAATCAGGAAATTTCAACAAGACTAGTTTTAAATGTCCATCCTCATGACTAGTAGCAAAACACAGCTGGCCAGTCAGTGCAAGTGCTTCTCTCTACAGAGTTGAACTGGTAGGGTTACTCAGGGATTGCACAGTTGTATGTAAAGAAACTAAGCGCATTGGGAAAAAAAAGGATTAGGATGTGAGTGAGATTTAACTGACTGCACTATAATTGACTAAATTTTACACTTTGATACCCATTGTACTTTTAAAATCATTGTATTGTAATTCCATCATTATAATATTACGAGCAAGCACCTGGGGGCTAAGATTAAGAAGTTAAAGAGTTTGTTTTATGATGATGTGATTCAATTGGTGCATTATAATTGGTGCATTATTTCTTCTGAAAGCAGTGAGCTGTTAAACACGGTAGCCAGTGGTATGTAGGAGTAATTCATGTTCCCTGCTGTCAGAGATCATGGTATTAAGCTTATTCTTTCCTTAACACAAAATTGATAGATTTAGTATTTATCAGCAAATGTTGTTTCTGATAGTGGCACAACTTGCATCCCTGGAACACACTGCATTATACTGTATAGAAACCATAGCTAACAGTATATCCAGTTAAGAACCCCTTCACATCTTTGCCCTGGTTTTGCTGTTATCGTATCAATTTTTAGACTCTTCTGTAAGATGCTTATGATAATAGGGGGGCAAAATCCAGTCACCAAGTTCTTAATAAAGTCAGTCAAGATCTGGGAAATTATCTTTGTCTAATATAGTGATATAAAAATTTTAAGGGAACTTCTTTATAGCTGAGGTCCTTAAGGCATGCAGAAAGTTGCATTCATCTATATTTGATATGGTGGCGTTACACTGTATTTATGAAGGACCACATGTTCCACTGAGACCTAGGACTATGTTGTTCTGTAAGTACTCGTAGCTATTGCTGAAAAGGTCTTCCTCAGGAATACCTCAAGACTATGAACTAAATAGACTGATATTGCCATCAGGTCATTCAGTCTACAGGTTCTTTTTACTAAGTACCCCAAACATGAATATTAAGAACAGCAATAATATGAAAATAAACATAGGCGAGTGATATATTTAATTTATAGTGTGTCTGTTTGGTTTTGGAGCTGATGAGAATAAAAAAGTGTGTAAGTATAAAGAAATAGAAATTTTATTCTGTATTTTAAGTATCAGAATGTAAACTGTAAAATGATAATTTAAAAAAAAAAACAGGAATATTTTCACATAAAATCAGCATAAATAAATGCAGTCATCAAGCTGAAATCATAAATAGTTCAGATAATTCATCATGGTCGAGCTCTAAGTTAAAAGTAATGAAACATCTCAAATGACCAGCTCCAGCGAGTGGTGATGCGTGAAGTCATATCCAGCTGGCAACTGGTCGCAAGTGGTGTTCATCAGAGGTCAGTACTTGGGCCCATCCTCTTTTATGTCTTTACTGATGATCTGGATGAGAGGATTGAGTAAGCCTTCTTTAAGTTTGCACATGACACAAAGTTCGGAGGAAGAGTCGATCTGCTTGAAGGTAGGCGGGATCAAAGTCTGAAGCCAATAGTATGTGCCTCAACAAGAATGAGTGCCAGGTCCTGCATGTCAGTCACAACAACCCCATGCAACGCTGCAGGCTTGGGGCAGAGCAGCTGGCAAGCTGGACAGAGAAAAAGGATCTGGGGGTGATAGTTGATAGCCAGCTGAACAGGAGCTAGCAGTGATTTCTCAGGTGGCCGAGAAGGACAAAGGCAATCTGGCTTGTATGAGAAATAGTGTAGTCAGCAGGACTAGGGAGGTGATCATCTCTTTGTATTCAGCACTGTTGAGGCCACACCTTGAGTACACATTGTTCAGTCTGGAGTCCATCACTACAGAAAAACATTGTGGATTGTGTCCAGAGATGGACAATGAAGCTAGTGAGGAGCCTGGAGCATGTCTTGTGAGGAGTGGCTGATGGAACTGGGATCATTTAGTCTGGAAGAAACTCAGAGGAGACCTTACTGCTCTTTACAGCTACCTGAAAGGAGGTTGTAGCAAGGTGCAGGTCAGCCTCTTTTTCCAGGTTACCAGCAATAAGAAAAGAAGGAATGGCCTTAAGTTGCACCAGAGGACGTTCTGCTTGGATATTTGGAAAAATTTCTACTCAGAAGAGTGATGAGTTACTGATTGGAACAGGCTACCCGGAGAGTTGGTGAAGTCATTACTTCTGGAGGTCTTCAAGAAAAATGTAGATATGGCATTTAGGGAGATGGTTTAATGGGCATGATGTTAATTAGCTGATGATTGGACTGGATGATCTTAGTGGTGTGATTCTATTTTAAATGTCTTGAGGATGTTATATGCACTTCCAAGGTACTTTGAGAAAACAAATCTACAGATGTATTTTGTAGATTAAAAGAGGCCAGAAAGAAAAATAGATTTATGGATCATAAAACATTTTAATAATCTAATATACTAATTCAAATAACAAATAAAGATAGAGAAAGTGCATCTATCCAAAAGTAGAGAAATTCTGTTCTCTCAGTTGTATAGGTAGGACAACTAAAATCTCAAACGTTGGTAAGCAGCGTTGGAGCTGTCCCATGCACTATCATTGTAACTGATACATGTTTTAGAAAATGTAGGGTTATATTCTTTATCAATTTAAGATAGATTTTCAATAAATATAGATTCTACTAACAATATTCTACAGAGGTGAAGTATGCACGAAGTGTAAAACTTCTAAAACAAGAGAAAAAAAATTAAAATATACTTCAGATGTGCCACTCATCAACTGATATTGGGCCATTTAAAATATGACTTATTCAGTCCTGCGATAGAAGAATCTGAATAAGGACACAAAGGCAGGTCATAAATGACAGTTTTTAAAATAACCCAATTCTTCCTGAAGGTTGTTCCAAACCTTCAGGTTAAGATGCATTCCAGACTTGTGCAGCCAACATATGGCTATGGCACATCCTTACTGTTCATACTGAATATCAATAAAAACATTAACCTTGAGGAATCTCTCTGAGTGAATATTTTTCTCCCTAAGTGAAAATTGATCTTTGTTAGTGTGACTTTATTATAAACTTCCCTTATAGACTGTCTATCTTACAGTTTTTGTATTAGTATTCTCAACTGTAACAGTTTCCAGATGTCACATAAAAAAAGTTTATGATAAACATCATTTTGGAGGAGATGAATTTCAAGATATTTGTGTCTACAGATTTTATTAAAAAAAAAAAAAACCTATTATTTTATTTTTACTTCAAAATAAATGACCAAAAGACCAAATCCAGTCTTAAGATTTACACATGCTTAGCATTCATTTATGGACCTCCAGTGACTGCAGAAGTAATATAACAGTAGCACTGTCAGATATCTACAACCTTATGTGAAGTTCTGACTCTATCAAACATCTAGAAGTTCCAGACATGTCTAAAGCCTGAACAGAAAAAAAAAAGACAAAAAGTCTCTTAATGGTTGGCAGATAGCCTCATCTCAAAAGTGTCTATACTGTGAAGTCCTGTGGAACAAAATTTGCCCCAGACATCTCAGAAGAAGGTTGGAAACTGCCTTGCAGTATGTCTCAAGTGCCAGATGGCAATGCCAGAAAGGAATGTGATCAATATCATATAGACGTGCACTTCTGTAGTCTTCTGCCCCATGAGATATTTCTCAAAAGTAAGATAGGAAGAGTTCTCAAAATGATTAGGATGGATTTGCATTCCACATTCCTACATTTACTTCCACCTCATACTTCAGATATTCAGGGTTTTTTTAGCTGTCAGCAAGGAATCTCTCACAAGCTCTAAAACTTCAAAGAAGATTAAATGCTATGTTAAAATTACTTCTATGGCGGCCAGCTTTAGATGGGATTCTATTATGTGAAGTGCTGGGTGCAAATGATTAACTTAAGTCAATCCTGTAAAGAATTTCAGCCTAAACACATTTAATGGGGCAGAAGTCTGATAAAATATACAATTCCAGTAAATGATTGCTCTTCTAGTTTTAAATGTTATCTTAGAGTTTTTTACTAAATATTCATTTCAACAGCTTTAAAGTGGCTTATTACTTTAAAGAAAAAAAAGAAAAACAAAACAAAACATTTATCCTCACTTCAGAACTGCAAAATATGTATTGAACCATTATCCCAAGTGTTTCCTTCTACTTTTTACTAATGACATCTCATGACAGTCTTGATTAGAAGGTGTCACTTAGAACTCTTTGATCTGGTAATATAGCAGTGACAGATTTGACACATTATAAAATATCAATATAATCTTAAATCATGCTACCATATTCTATGGGGGAAAAAAAAAAAGCGGATTTTACAGTATTGAGCAGTTTTCCCCTAGTAAAATGCAGCAATTTAAAATCCTCTTAGTTTACTAAGAAGTTATGTTTATAAAAATACAGAAAATTGTAGAAGTCCTATAGAAGGTCTTCAGCATGTTGCATTTGTCCTTCATCTGTCTGTAGTCTAACCTTCTGAAAGTTAAATGTAACTTTCTATTATAGATATTTCTATTATAGATAATTTTATTATATTATGCCTTTTTATTTGCATTTTTTTAATTTATTCTATTTTATTTATTTTTGTACTAACGATTTTTCTTTACTCCTGGGAATAAACTGCATTGTCCTAATAAGATGCATAACTAAGGATTGCCTAAGCAATTTTTGTCCTCATTTTAGCTACATGAGCTTTTTTTTTTAAGCATAATTATACTACTATGTGGTGGTACTAGTGAAAAAGGGTCTTATAACACAAAAGCTCATACCTATTCAGGGACTTGCTTGTGTAAATACACTAAAGGATAGCCTGGTGAATTTTCCCCAAAGAGAAGCCATAAATGAGATTCTGTTTGCCAAAGGAAACAACTGAAGTCACTTCTCCATATGGATACAAATGCAAATAAATCCTAATGCAAAGCAATGACATGGGTGGGGATAATTCCTCCCTCCAAAGTAATGAGTTCTTTGCTGTTTTCTTTAAACTTTTTTAAGATTTCACAAGATAAAGTAGTCTTTTTTTGTTTCAGATAATCTACTTGACAAAATGACTAAAATGCCCTTCTTTAGAAAAGATTTTTTCAAGATCCATCAAATTTCAAGTTATTTCAGGAATATTTTTATAGATCCTTATAAAATTAATTATAGGAGTGCCTTCACTCATGAAGATGTTGCAAGAATGAGCAAATTGCAGATAGTAAGATATACAGGTGTTACTACATACAGAATAAACATATTGGTTTAAGATTCCTTGTATAAAAGTACTTCAAAAAAACTAAAAATGAAAAACAAGCTTCAGGCTTTCATAAAAACCGTAAGCATATGCATAACACCTTAAGATTTTTTAATTAAATTTTCAAGGCTTTCAAGTTCAAAACTTCATCTAGAAAAGCATGTGTGTACATCTGTAGCAATTTCTAAGTAATGTTTGATTACAAAGGTTAGTTACCAGCAGTGCACATTCTCTAAACAGTCATTTAGAGTAGAAGTTGTTTGCTCAATAAACCAAACCATATGTCATTTTTTCTGTTTCAAGCAAGTACTGGGAGGACTGGCTTCCTGAATTAAGGAAGTTACAAACTTCCTTGTGTAACTAACTTAGAAATCTTGGAACAATGATAACGTACAGTCACCCTGTTAGGCCAAAATTCAACCCAGCAACATTAGGCTGTACACAATGAAATACAACTTCCTTGCTTCTCCAGTGGCTTCTTTCCACCTTTACATGTTGTTCATAGTGCAGATTCAGCAAGAAAATGTATGCAACTGTCACGGCAAACTAGATGGAGACATGCAGGTGTGTACGAACTACTTCCTTGTCTGTGCTCTTTTTTGCCCCAAATGAATTTTCAGATGCATCAACCTTCTGAACCTTTGGAGCCACACAGAAGAAAAGATGATGTGGACACAAGGTCAAGTGACAGGAGACTGCATTTCCAATTGCTGCCTTGGAGTACAGTTTGTCACAGTCTCAAGCTATAAGGGCCCTTAAACGAACAAGGGCTGGCTGTCAGAGCGCAGCCACACTGCTACTATTCCCAGAAGAGCAAGTTGTTACCTTCTGCAGAAAAAAAAAAAAAAAAAAAAAAAAAAAGGGGGAGGATTTCACTCTAGAGACAGCAACATTTCAGCCCTTTTAAAATCAGTCAAGAGGCAGTTTGGGCTAGGATATGTGAAAATAAACTATAAACCAGTTACCCCTTTCTCCCATTGCACTGACCACCTCAAGTTGCAGTACTGGAGTGAGTGGTAAGATTATAGAGCAAAGCACAGCAATTGTGGATCTGGGAAGGAATTTTTATGCTCCAAAGAAAGAAAAAATAGGTAAATATTTATTTTTGTAAAAAGTAAATGGAGAAACATGCCAATTCATTTTTAAGAGCAAAAGAATGTTTACTGCCTGTAAACATTCTGGACTTCTAACTATGTCTCTTCTATGCAAAGTATACCAAGCTACATTTTGATTTTTGGCAAGAAGCAATTTATTTTATGTTTCAGACTCAATCTCTGCATCATTTTGTGACATCTTTTTTATTGATGGCCATGTCTCATGTACAACACAAGTATATTTTCTTGCTTGTGCATGACAGGCATGCAGGTAAAAACCTGGTGTGCCTAGGCAGTGTCCAAGGAAGGCAGTGATAGTGTTCCTCACATTGCCCTCTATTTGCAAGTAAGAGAGATCATCCTCTGGGTCTTATCGATTGGTCTCTGCCATAGGGACTCCAGGGTCCTCAGCAGTGTTTATGATATTTTACGCCACATTAACTGTTGAGATGATATGCTATGACAGATCTTTAAAAAAGTGTACCCCTGAGCTCTAAATTGTTCCAATTATGCCTTTAGCATAACATTGCCTACCAAGGGGCACTGCCCTGTGCCTTAGGAAAAGAAGCAGAGAAGAGAACTAATAATCTTCACATATGCTGACCTCCCTCTACCCTCACCCAGCAGAAGCCTGTCATTGCTTTCCTTCACAGTAGCTTTTCATAATCCTTAACATATGGCCTTTGTTTTGATGGGCATGAAATTACATCAAGGTCATTTTTAATAACTGTCAATAGCCCCAGAACAGCAGTCAGCTTTATTGACACCTTAGTTGAAAGGCTCAGAGAGCTCTAAGTAGTGCATAGACCCTGCTTGGGAAAGCTGATCCACTGGGAAACAAATTATTATTGATATTAGTAAATTAGTATTGATAGAAGTTTGATGAGTATCGTGCATCTGGATCCCTCCACAATACACTAATGTCAACCAAAGCCCACAGCTGCCTCCATTTCAAACAGGCAATTTATTTGCATTCTCTAGATCTCTTTGTTGGCAGGTGGGAAAAGGGGAAATAGCAGGGAGAAGGGGAAGAGAAAAGTATACAAGACCACAGCAACTTATGTTTGCAGACACATTTGAAGTACATTCTAGTAAACAGAAGGTTTTATGGAAGTATCAGTTTCTTTCTTAATGGGAGTTTGATCAGAATAGTAATCTGCTCTGCTTGGCATAACCAGAAGTGAAAAAAAGATGTATCTTCCCTAGAATCTGTTAAATATTTTTAGGTTTTTTCCATTAATACATAGTACTCTCTATAGGCTACTATCATTGCCTGCATCATGCAAATTCAATTCACAAATAATGCAGAGTACTTTGTACTTTGGTTCTGCCATTTTTGATTTCATATAGGAAAGACACTAAAATGAATTTTACCACTGGTTTTTATCAGTTTTTCACGATCATCATATGTTTTAATAAACAAATATTTAGAAGCCTTGAACTAAGAGAGCAAGCACACCACTAAAGTCAACCATATAGAAAATAAGACAGAAATACTCACAGATTTGGAATGTCAGAGGAATAACACCAAAAAAGTTAAGACAGATTTATTAATCTTGAGTTACCTGAAATGCATTTGAATTTTATATGTGAGAAAAGAGTTCTGATATTCTCCAAGTAAAATGCATTTGAAGCATGTATTATAGGCTGTATAATAACATTCCACTAACCTTACTTCCCTTAATTTATTCTATTTCATATTTAGTATATTTCTATGTTTCTTGACTTCTTATAAAAGATTGGGAAAAAGTATATATTTTCCAAGCTTTTAACTCTCTTTACAAGAAGGTTCCAGAAGCATATTAAGACTACAAAATAAATATATTGCAGCATCTTAAACTGAAATTTTCCCCTGAGATTTATTTGAGTGATTTTTATTCTTTTTTATAAGCTTTGTATTTAAAACAGTAAGTCAATTTTCAGTCCAGTTTACAGTCTCATCTGTATTAATCAAAAATTGTCCAAAAGTGTGTACTGTAGTTGAGGATCCTGTCTGATAACTCCATATGTTTGACAGCTTCTGTGTAATACATTCACTTACTTCCATAAGAATTTTTTAGTCCCTTTCCCACACAGAGAAACATGAAGTTAGCTAAAATAATTTGAATATTCTGCCCACTCTTGCCAGATGGGCAAATGAGCCCTACTACATCACATAAAGCAGTTTTCATGACAAAAACACTGCTTTTCTTTTTCTAAATGGAAGCAGATTGATATCTGCTGTACCATTAAACAGTAAAATTCTACCCTCGTTAACATTTCTTTTTCTGCTGATTAGTATTTTGCTTCACAGTGAATAGTGAAGGATTTTGAATAATATAAATAATGTAAAATCATAAGTACTACCAAATAGCCTAGTTCTGTGAGAAATCTGCAGCCAGACACTGAAGTGGAATAAAACAGAAGTGAAATACCAGAATTCAGTCAATTCTCCATACACCTGTAGATACTGTTGATAGGGAAAAACCTAAAATAAAACAGGAAGTTTATGAGAATTAAAGAATATGTGAGATAGGCATAGACTTGAAAACAAGAAATTCCACTTAAACACATTGAAAAATGAAACAAATAAAAACCAAATAAAAAATCTTCTTACTGTTTGGTTGTTCATACACAAGAACATGTCTTTAAGGGTGTTTGTGGAGTCCACATCCTCGGATATATTCAAAACCCTACTGGGCACAGCCTTGGGCAACCTCCAGCGGTTGGTCCTACCTTCAGTAGCAGTGTGGACAAGACACCAAAGCTCCCTGCCTACATCAGCTCTTCTGTGACTGTCAGCCCAATTAGTTTTCACCTCAACAAGTGGCATTTCTAATCTAATAGCTTTTTCCTTCCAGTTCTCTAAATAGTATTAAACAATCTCTCTCTAATTTTAATAATATGGGCTTGCCTCACTGAAACACTCACATGCATTTTGACATATAAAGGAAAACCATAAACCACTGTGTAAGCAAGCTAAGCCAGGATTTCCAAAAAATGTTCTCCATAAGCAGAAAGTGATTCATTAGTAGCTGAGCACTGCAATGATTAGACATATTCCTACATGTCTTAATGTGGAATTTGAGGCACAGCTTCTTGCGGAGGTGAAAAACCACTGTTACAACTCTCTAAGTCAAACACCCCACTATGTCTTTGCCTGACTATGTGCACTCTGCTACACTGCTATTTCCAACCCTGAACATACACACAAGCTGTCTCTCCTAGCATATTTGCTGACAGAGCATTCCTACAATAAGCTTGTGTACTCTTTGCCTTCCCTCACTTCGGTCCTAAACAGTAAAGCCAGCTTTGCACATGAAAATCCAAATACATCCAGATTCAACAGAAGCACTGGATAGGACCAAGTAGGTCACAGTTTCCCAAATATTGTGATTTAGTCAGCCTCTACTGATTTAATGGACTCAGAAAGAGTGTAGGATTTATGTGTCCATATGTGAGTAGGAATCAGGTAGAAGAGAAAGCTTATGATTTTATTTCGCTTTTAAATAAAACATATTTTATTAAAATTTTATTTCAGACTTGTTCTGAGTCAGTTAACTCTCTTTTAAGTTCATAATTGCTAAAGTGAAAAATATTAGTTTTTGTAATTTTGTTTCTCATCACTTCTCTGTTAGTTCAGCTGTGGTGATAAACTTGCTTAAGGAAAAGTTAATCTCCAACTGTACCTTTTCCTGTAGACTTGACAGTTCTATGCATTTTGTACTATATCAGAGATTATATATTCTCCTTCAGAAAATAATGAAGCTATTTAGAAACACTCATGAAATGTGAGTTAGATGGACAATAAGCTACAATAGATTTGTATGCACTGTGTTAGGAAAACAAGAGACTGTTTTGTATTTGCTGGAACACACACACTTATTTGCATGCATTATACAATTGTCTTCCTTAATTGAAGGCTATTTTGTGACAAAGATGACTACATTTTCTACTTTGCCTCCTTCTGTATTTTTGTCTTGCCTTCATAAGCTTTTAATGATGCTCATTAATTAGTTTCATATGTCTGAAAACTATCTCCATATTGGTAAGAGGATGACCCTCCCAGATAGCAAGAAACAACCCTGCTTGCGTACTGTCCGGCTACAGAAGTTATGCATTTTAGGCAGTCTTTCATTTTGATACCTGTTTTTATATTACTTCAGTTTCAGCTTCTAAGAATATTTTTGAACCTGATTTGAATATTTTTATCGTGCAATATTAAGCAAGAGGAACATTTCTAGTTTAAATAAACTCATATCTGAAAACAGGACTGGAAACATGGTGACTAACTTTCCTGACGATCATCCTCACCACTAGGATTCACAATTGCACTTATTCAAGTATGCTTATCATCTCTTGCTTAAGATTAGGGGAGAAGTTATGCAGAAATAAAAGCTTTATGTAGGAATGCTGAGAGTTCATGATCTCAGAGCATCTTTACATGGCAGGGTAAGGTGAATTCTACTCCTAGGAAGAGGAGTTTGTTTGTCCAAGGCCTTGTTCTCAGCCAGAGAATGGGAATAGATCAGTGCTGTCTACTTCATTGAATGTGAATACTTCTAGGCTAAAAAGGTGATGGTAGCTTTTCTAAATCAATCATACCGTGAATGACATCTGATTTCCTTATTATGTTTATCCTGAAAACTAAAGTGGGAAAAAAATCAATACAGACTTCAGAATTTCAAAAAAAATGATTGTAAATTGTAAATTCTGATAGTATTTTTTAAACAACCAAGTGTTTTCTGTTTTTGTTTTTTTTTTCCTGTTTGCATAAATACTGTTCTAGGGAAAAAACTAAATGCCTATTTAGTCATGAGACCTGCCAACATCATATTAAAAATTCCAGCTCTAGCTTATTGCTGGTCTGTATTCAGTTGATAATAAGCCAAAAGGCTTCTCAGCAAGCACTTTCAAAATATTGGAAATCCTGTGTGCTGGGAACATATGCAAGACTCAGAAATATTTATGAAGTGATACCCAGAAAGAAAGCAAAAACAGTACTTGTGAATCACAACTGAACAAACATTCATGGGGAAGACAGACAGGATACAAATAGGTCAGCAGATACAGATTGAAGATCTTATTGCCATTGGTTGGACTTTTACTTAACATGCTGTCATTGACTCCTTTTTTCAGATATAGGCATAGTATTTATATGGGGTAGGAAGACTGGTGCAGAAATCCTACGATATTCATCACTTCCAAATCTAGAAAAATTGCAAACAAAATTTTCAGGCACTTTCTTTGCCTTTGAAGAATGTAGCACTTAAGCGTAAATATGAATCTCAAAGGAAGGAGAAAATGTGTATGCAAGGAGTGCTTCAATGGAATACAAAGCTCAAAGGCAAGCTGAATATTAGAAGAAAAAAATAGAAAAAAAGAAAAAAATGGGCCTTAGCCTGAAATATTGGGTTCGAAAGGTCCCAAATGCTATCCTAATGACCTATTGAACAATATAAAGTTCACTCCTCCCACTGACTGATTTACAGCAACATCTAAAGAAGAAAAGTCTGAAATAATGGGAAGGGAAAAAAAAATCTCGTAGAATAAATGGAAGAGTTAAAAGAACAGAACCTCCTTCAAATGTACAGCCAGATGTGAAAATAAAGGTTACAAACAGAACTATGCATAAAAAATAGGAGCACATCACTACCTAATCGCAATTCATTCTTCTCTGCTACTTCAGCTCATTTTTTGATAATATCTGTTCACATCCCATTCCTCTTCTACATGTATAGGAAATGATCTAAGGAAAACCTTTATAATGGAGAAAGGGGAATAGAACTACAGGTTATGTATTGCTTCAAATTATTAAGGATGTTTGTTTTTTTATGATCTCAAAACATGAAGCATATTGCTATCAAATGACTAAAGATATGGATGCAGGATTTAGCAACAGGAAAAATGAGGCAGTTACATTTAGATTTTTTGAAAACTAGCTCTTTCAGCTAAAGTAGTCTGTGATCTCGGGCTGAAATATATCTATAGCCTCAGAGAGCACTTTAGTGACACAAGAGGTATCACCTGAAATGTTAATGAGAAAGAAAAGGCCTCGAAGTATTTGAGATGTAGAAAGGTGGAAAGTGTGTCATTTGGGGGAAACTTCATCCCTGGTTGTTAACATTTAATTCTGTGATTACATTGTTATATATTTTAATACTTCTTTTAGGTAGATTCTACTCCAGTGAAAAGAGGGAACTATGTTGCATAACTTAAGGGATTCTAAGCATATGAAAACATACTGGAATACTGAGGTCTTCTGTTAAAAAAAATAATAATAATAATAATTTAAAAAAAGGTGTTTATTATATAAATCTAAAACCCAAACATAAGACTCAAATTTTACCCAAATCTTTGCTAATATACATGGAGCCAAAAACATTATATTGCACATAAAGAACATTAAAAGTGAGTTTATAAATTAAGTAACATCTTTAAATTTCAGCAGCTAGAAAATCATTGTTTCCATTTCCCTCACTGGTTAAAAACAACATACAAAAAAGCCAGCCACACATTAGTTCTGCCAAATCTCACACTGAGCAAGAAATTTCCTTGTGTTTGAAAGATGTTAAATAACATAATGCTGTTCTAAATCACTCATTAAAATATAGTTCATGTTCCAGGCACATGTGTCAGAGTTTGTTGCCAGCACAGTTAGTCATACAATGTATTAAGATATAGGCAAGCTTTATTTCTGCTAGCTTGCTACCAGAAAATACAATGCAACTTGCAAAACCTTCCATAAAAGTAGGAGGCCTTAATTCACATAGAGCCATGTGTTATTCTATTTGAACTATGACAAGAAAAGTAGCTCACTAATGTACACTTAGCTCAGTAAGTTAACTTAAATCATTGTCACGTCTCCACTGAGGACATAATACAAGCCCAAAGCTTCTGATGAATGCAAGATTTTTAAGAAGAAATTCCCAAATGGAAAAAAAAAATAAAATAGAATAGCATTGCCTGAGAAAGCAAACAAACAAACAAACAAAAAAAAAGCCACAAAGCAAAGCAAAAACAACAACAACGACAACAAACAAGACAATAACAGCAATGACAAATCAAAGCTTAAACAGAAATACTCTAACGATGCTTCATCTCAGATGTGAAGATCTAAAAGTTCTAAAAGCAGATTTCAGAACATGAAGCATTCAGAGGGAATCATGTTATTTATCTAGCAGGAGACAAGTTTGTTTCAGTGACATTCCCTATGTTACGACTTCACTGTAGTAGGAGACTTCTATATGAGGCTCTAATAATTACACAACTTTGATTCAAGCTCAAACATGTTTTTTTGTTCTATCTGATAATCTTGGTATCTTATCATGGCTCCATTCTAGACCGAAAGTGCCTTCCTGTTATTGTTTTTCAACCTTCCTTGTCACTTGTGGCAGAGAAACAGACACTGAACTAGACACTGGAGATCTCACTATTGTTTGGCAGATAAGGCTCACTTGAATTTGTGTAACCCCTAAAGTTATCACTACGCTGGGGACCTGTGAGGGAACCCAGATGAATTAGGACATGAAAGGTCTCAGACTACTCCAGGCAGTAAGTTGGACAAGCATACACAAAATAGTAGCACTTCTGTGATCACAAAAGTGCTGCTTTGGAGACTTCCATGTGGCTGTTGCCCAGAGAACCTGTGAAAGCAGAAATCGAGTCAGTTGCAACTACATGTCAAGATCATGTTGTCCACCAGGTGAGGAAACACTAAAATAAAGAGCAAACTCTGGAATATTGCAGCCCTGGATTACACTAGCTAGGAGAAATTTGTTCTAATACAGAAAAACAAATAATACAGACAAACAAACAAACAAACAAACAATGCATTGAAGAGGTGAAACATAAATTCCAAACAATTGGGAGAATCCTCCTGAGATGAGACAGGACAGCTTTAAACTTCTAGGTTCATGCTCAGGTAGGAGACAGACAGGAGAAAAAGAATGATGTCACTGAAAAAGCCATTCCTAGGAAGAAATTTCTCACAGTGCCTCCATACTGATGGAGGAATAAGGAAAACCAGAATTCTGGAAGATATCTGGTAAAACTATGTGCCAGGAACCTGGATGCCAGCAAGGAAAAATTCATCCTCTTTTGAGACAGGCATCAAAAATGTTGACTGAAATGTTTGGAAATATTTTACAGACACCTTGTGGATTTTTTGAGCAAGATGAATTCCTGAACACAATATTGTTTCTGTCAGATGTTAATATAAAATAGTAAAGCCAAGAGAAGATAGTAGAAGTCTAAGACTTGTTTCAGAGAAACCAGATTGAAGAGGAAAAATGTGATCTCACAGTTTTAAAAAGAGAAAAAGGGAAGACTCAGAACTACAGGCCAGTCATGCCCAAAAAATCCACAAGACTATTCTAAGGCACGTGTCAAACAGTGATTAGTGAAGCTAGCTAGCATGGCTTCACTGAGGGCAAATCATGCCTTGCAAGTTTGATGGGATTCTAAGGTGGAGTTATGGCACTGGTGAGTAAACAGAAAAACAACTGATATTATATATCTGGGATTTTGCAAAGCAAGTATTGTATCCAGTTCTGGGCTCCCCAATACAAAAAAAAAAAAAGACAGGGATCTCCTTAAAAGACTCCAGCAGAAGGCCACAAAGATGATGAAGACGTGGAACATCTCCCTTATGAGGAAAGGCTGAGAGACCTGGGTCTGTTCAGTCTTGAAAAAAAAAGACTCAGAGGGGATCTGATCCATGTCTATAAATATCTAAGAAGAGGAAGGCAAATGGACGAGGCTGGACTATTCTCAGCAGTGTGTGGTGATAGGACAAGGGGAAATGGCCACAAACTGAAGCATAGGAAGTTCTGCACAAATGTGCATGGGAACTTCTTCACAGTGAGGGTGACAGAGCACTGGCACAGGCTGCCCAGATTGGTGGTGGAATCTCCTTCTCTGGAGACGTTCAAGACCCGCCTGGACACCTACCTGTGCAACCTGGTCCAGGGAGCTACTTTGGCAGGGGGATTGGACTAGATGATCTCTAGAGGTCCCTTCTCACCCCTACGATACTGTGATTCTGTGATTTTACAGTCCCACACAACATCCTTGTTTCTAAATTGGAGAGACATGGATTTGACAAATGAAGCACTTGTTGGATAAATAATTGGCTGAGTGGTTGCATTCAAAGGGTTGTGGTCAGTGGCTCAGTGTCCATATGGAGACCAGCGGTGAGTGGTGTCTGAAAGAGGACAATACTGGGACCAACACTAGTTAAAAATCTTTGTCATGGGTAGTGGGATTTAGTTTGTCGTGTGGTATGACCAATACGGTGAAGGCAAGGGATGCCTTCCAGAGGGACATGGATAGACTTGAGAGACAGACTCATGTAACCAGCATGAAAATTCAGCAAGGTCAGCTGTGAGATCTTGCATTATGAGACAGGGCAGTCCCAAAACCACATACAGGTTGGTGATGAGTGGACTGAGAGCAGCTTCGTAGCAAAGGACTTTATGGTACTGGAAGCTGAAAAGTTCTACGTGAGCCAGCAATGTGCACTTTCAGCATAGAAAGCCAGTTTTATCCTGGGTTGCATCAACATGAGGATGGCCAGCAGAGCAGGAGTGGTGATTCTCTGTCCCTGTTCCTTTCTCATGAGACTCTACCATAGTACTGTGTTCAGCTCTGGGGTCTCCCCATGTAAGAAGGACATGGACCGATTGAAGTAGGTGAAGAGGAGGTCACAAGGTTATTCAGAGGGCTGGAGCACCTCTTGTATGAGGACAAACTGAAGAGAGCTAGGGTTGTTGAGCCTGGAAAAGTCTCCAGTGAAACCTTACAGTGGCCTTCCAACACCTAAAAAGGGTCTACCAGGTAAGATGGGTCAGAGACAATTTGCAGGGTAGTATAGTGATAGAACAAGGGGTATGGCTTTAAACTAAAATAGGGTAGATTTAGATTCAATACTAGAAAACATTCTATACTATGATGGTGGTGAGATACTGGAACAGACTGCCCAGAGAAGCTGGGATCCCTGGAAGTGCTCAAGGCAAGGTTGGATGGGGCCTTGGGCAACCTGGTCTAGTGGGAGTTGTCACTGCCTATGGCAGGGAAATTGAAACAAAATGCCCTTTCAGTTCTGTCAAGCCCAAATCATTCAAAGATCCTATGATTCTGTGATTATAACTATGTCCTGAAGAGCCACAAAATACCAAGCAGTGTACTTAGACATTACATAAATTATGTGTTCATGCATCTCTTTGCAGGGTGAGTGGTAGTTGGTACTCTTTGGAAAGAGCACGTCACTATTCTGAGAAAGAATATTATGGCTTTCATAAAGTTTTAATTAAGCAGTAAATACAGAAGTTCTGAAAATATTTAAAGCACTATTAAAAATAATAAGTACCAGTCACTGACTGTTCAACTCATCGTGTGTCATTCGATTTAGTTTTAAAAAATAAAATCTTGTTTTCCACTGGATTTTAGCAAAAAGAATACTCAAACATCTCACACTAAAACATTGGCACATTTGGTCTAAGCCTTACAAACACAAAACACCCTCCCTCATTACAGTGAATGCTGAGGCACATGCTGCTTGATGATTGCACTGCATCCCATCCTGCTGTAGTTCATCATGTTCCTACGGGTCTTTTTACATCTCCTGAGAAGTTAAAAAATAAATTATCTTGACTTACCTCTCAAGACAGTTTAACCTCAGTCTGTAAAGGATGCAGAGATGAGGGCCCAAACATAACAAGCAAAGAGGTACAGCCAATAAAGACAAACTCAAGTATAAAGAAACAAACAAACCAACAAAATAAAAAAGAAATGACACTGTTCCTACTTAATAGGTAGATCACTGCTTCTTATAGCTTGTAGGCACTCTTTCCATAAGCATTACCTGAGGAGTTTGGAAAATACTTCAGCCAAGGATAGAGGCAAAGGTTAATTATGTAAAAATATCACATGCTGCAGTGATTCTGGTTGAGGTTGTGGTAATGAAGAGTCCAAAAGTACAGCCCAGGAATGCTGAACATTAACACTGTGGGTCTGTAGTTGAAAGACAAATTTGCCTTGGCTTCTTGGAATTGGCTACTTGGGTCCAGTTTCATCTGAAGAGAATAATTAGCAGATAAGGATTTTACTAGTTCTATCAGAATCAAACTTGGATGCTTGCATAAGAAGTGCTTTAACAATAATATGTTTTAATGTAAGTCTGGCGATAACATCTCTAATGGAAGATAAATGCGAATATCATCAAAAGTTAAATATCTTTCCATGAATAATTTCAAACAATTTTTATTGAACTTTGATTACAGCAGAATGAAAAAAAAAAAGTTGGTTTAGAATTTACACTGTAATAACAATAGCTGTACAAAATTAACCATCTTAAAACTGTTCAACCTCAATCATAAAAGGGGACATACTTGATTTGTAAATAGCCCTTATTTGCAGTGAAGACACATATTCTCACGTATGATTCTTCAACCAAAAGCAACTATCAGGTAACTGTTAAAATTAAAAGCAATTAAGTTTTTAAATAGGTAGTTATGGCAGACATTGCTATAAAATTGAACAGAACAAAAATGCTCCATTCTTATTCATTAGGCATTTGTCACAATGTATACACTATGTGCTTTTGTTTGAATAGAAAAGCAATTATGTTTTTAATACACTTACATGCTACTCATCTCATCATCATCCTAGCATAATGAGTCATTAGAAAAAAGAATATTATATACAGCAATACAGCTTATTGTTCTGTGCAAATTATTATTGCATCAGCTGAGCATAAGTACCTGACAGTTAGGAAAGCTTAGTTGTCAGCAGTTTCTCTTTGTGCTCATACTATCTGTGCAGTCCTGCAGAAGGCTTTCTTTTCATTTAGCCCTATTTTTTGCTATTACTGAACCTATAGGTCATGACCCCTGAATCAGATATAGGCACAGAGGACACAGTTTGATGACATCAAAAATCTTAGTCTAGCTGTCATGTGACTGGCTCCCTTGAGTCACAGATGCATCTGAAGCCAGTCCAGAAAAAACAATTGCCATGACTACAGTCAAATAACTTATTTAATGCTACAAACAATGGAAAATAGCTACAGAAAAAATTATAATGCTTATTTTCATATAAATCAACAACATCAAATATCTGAAGTACACAGTGGAGGCAAGTAGTCTGGGGAGATCATTGGTTTTAAATGAGGAGTGTCAGAGTTCAGACTGCTTTCTACAGATGACCCGATTATCCTCAAACCAATGGTAAGATAAAAATCATGCTTCCACACCCATAAAGCCACTATATCAGCTCTGAAAAGGGAGCTATGAAAAAACAACAGTAGCCAAGGTGAAATGTTAGGCAAGGTTAAACTATCTGTCTTTAAACAGTGTATGCTATGTCCTTGTCCTCACCTATTGCAAGATGTCAGGAGCATGACCCCAGCAGAGACCTCACGCAGGCTGAGGCAGCTGCAGTAGTCATCTCTCTGAGAAGTGAATCTTTCTCCTTCAGTGATGTCCAGACTGGTGCCGACTATTAGCTCTGTTGGAGCCATTACCCCAGAAGCCATAAACAGCATAAACAAAAGATGGATAATTGGTTAAGAATGTGGAGAGGCTATATTTTTACTGCCCAAACAAATGGTTCTTTAAAGCAGGACTCTGTCATTCCTTATTAAATTACTGTGTTTAAAGCAAGTCTAAAAATAAATCGGTGTTTCACAGGTAATAAAGATAGAAGACCAAAATTCTGCTCTACAGTAACTGTTATTTACAAAAGTCGCAAAAGCAACTTGCATCATAATGTCTCCCTATTAAGTTTACAATCAATGTTTTTGGAAACAAATGGGGAAAAAAAATCTTTCTGTACATTTTTGGTTTGATTCACTTCTCTGACAAAATTTCTACCTACCTTGATGTTCTAAAGGGAAATTAATAATGACAGTATTATTCCTGTATTAATGACTCACTGAATTTGATTGTCAAGAAAATTGGGAATATGTACATGCATGTGGGGAAACAGTTAATTGCTTGCTATCTTACCGTGATGGGGGCATGCCATTAGTTCTCTAGCATATGGCACAAAATTAGTCTATTGCTACTACATTTTCATCATGTTAGAATCTTGAAACTAGGCTACACTTTTAGTATAAATCTAATAAAATACATAAGAAATAAGATTCAGATTTCTGGCAAACTGAGAGGGTTTTATTATTAAGACACTTTAAACCACAAGTTAATAACGTGCATAGAAAACATTTTTATACAGTTTCAGGAAACAGGAATCAGTGATAAATAACTGCATAGATGCGGCACTAGGGTTACTTTCAAAAATCAAAGGTTTTGTTTCAAAGTTAAAGGCTTAGGGTGTTGCAAGTCTTTCACAAGCCATTTGATGATACCTTAGTGAATCCTAATGCACTACTACTAGAGTTTCTGGAAGAAGTTTATATCGTACTGTGTTTACAGAAACACTATTTTAATGGTTTTACAGTAAAAGATGGCCCTTCTGACAAGAAGCAGAAAATAAACAAAGCCTTTTTGATTTCTAAATATCATGCTCAGCATATGTTTGCACTACCAATCTGTTTGATTGCTGATTTTCTAATGATGATATTGACAGGCTGTTAAGAGAAATATGCAATGTGTGCTTTACAAATAGTGATAAGCATACACTGCAAATCCGTTTGATTGCTAAAATTTCTAATGATGATATCGATGCAATATTGACATGGGAAAACAAAACAAAACAACAAAAAAAACCATCCAGTATGCAATGAATGGTTAAATGAGGTAGGACACAACAGATATCTCTTTGATGAATATAAGCAATTTCAAGGGGAAAAAAATAAAGCTAGCAACTTGTACTGTATTACATATTCTACACTGAAAAATTCTTCAAGTAGTATATGTACATTTGTGTGTTTGTTCTGAAAGCATGAAGTATGTAATTGAAGAAGCATATTTCAAGATATTTCAGATATCAAGCTGCCAAAAGACTAGCATTAAATGAGCACAGTTATTTAGTGGCTTTGAAACCATTATTGTGAAACAATTATTGTGAACAAAAAGATAGATATAAATAAGATATTTTGAAGACTTTTTATTAAATTACCATAATATGTTTATGACATCAAGTAAACACAAATTCTCAGGTAGAATCTGAAGGCTATTAAGAATATAATGAATGTTGAAATGTAAATGCATATTTTATCAAAAGATTTACATTTTATATTGATATAAATATCAAGGGGAGGGGCAGGAAGTGACATATAAATACTGAGAGAGAATGTTTAGAAGTTCTTCTGAAGAATATAAGAATTAAGTCTGTAACTAAGAATACTGCAAGCTTCGTAACCTGTCATATTTAGTTCAGTAACCAATGAATGCACAAATAAAATTCCCAACTTATTCACAGATTTTCTTTCAAATTCCATTCCCACTTTGTTACTTTCCCCGCCAAAAAAAAAAACAAAAAAGAAAAAAAAAATAGCAAATACCTGAAAACCTAGGATGGGGGCAGGGAAGAGAAAGTAGCAGCGTGGTTGAACACAGTGTTCCCAGCCTGCACAACTCGCACTTCAGAGAAAACAATGCATTTCATCTCCGATGTACATTTTTGTTTCATCAACAATATAAGCTATTTAATGCTGGCTGAACTGATTCAAATCTTATCAATCCTCGACTTCGGGTACACGTTTGATGGCCTTTTGAATCTCGGAGGATACACTGCCATCTAGTGGTCGAGAGAGTGGCGTCAGTCAGAAATAAATCGCCGCCCTGCTGAGTGTGAAGAGTTCTTTCAGACACTGCCCGCGGATCCTGCCTATTCTGCTATCCGAGATGGCTGCGAGGGACAGGCGATGCTATGGAAGGTGAGAGCGGCTTGTTCAGACGCCAGTTACAAATAAGCACACCGACTGTTCTTCTAGGTCAATATAAAATAATAACAACAGCATACTAATGCTACTAATAATTACAATAATAACAATAATAAAAGATTTTTTTCCTCTAAAAATGTATATTTCAGTACACTCCTCTGGAAAAAAACAAACAAAACAAAAACAAAAAACCCTATAAAATAATAGAATTTCAAATGCTATTCTATTGGTTCACCATGACAGCAAGAAAGGAAGGAAGGAAAACTTAAGCCATAGCAGAAACTGTCAAGCAAAGAGAATGTTAGAGCATTTATATAAGCATTTTTAAAGAAAAAAAATGGACAAAGCAATGACATGAATGATTAATTCTGTCATCTGCAGTTACTTAATTGTGTCTAACACATTCTCAAGATAGGCAGAAGTTAATACATTAAAAAACATCGCCCTCATGATACTGGGACAATAAAACTAGAATTTTCTACTCCTGATACTGTCATTCCTGAATAATTAAGAGTACTTTCTTTTATTATTGTTCTTATTATTTCCTTCCAGTTTCACACACACACTGGAGTACATGGCACTGTACAGCACAGTGAATGCTGTTCACGCCAAGCTTCAAGTTATTTACCTCTTCAAGCTACAGAAAAAGCAAAGCCACAAAGAATCTCAGAGCACATGAGTAAAGTCAAGAAAAAAAGCACTTGTACAAATATTTGGATAAGCCAGTGGTACCAGAGAAAACTTGTTATGGGAGGGCTGCAATAGCCTATAGAGCAGGAATAGTCCTGGGAAGCTGATGGGCTCTGCATTGTCAATTTTTCTGTGATCAACAGGACATGAGTGGAGAATGACGGACTGAAAAAATTTGTATAATCAGGATAGTCTACTACTTCCCTGAAGGTAGAAAGTAATGTACAAAAAAACTCCCACGGAGATGTTTCTATGGCATACCAACTTGAGTAACTGGACAAGGTAAACACATCAGATTCTATTGGAGGTAGTTAAGCTAAATGGCCGAAGTAGCTTTCACAGATCAATAAACTGCAAGAACTTAAACGTAGCATAGTACAAACCAGTGCTTGGTATTTATATTTCTTTCTGAAGTTAGCATTTGTTCCACTGGAATATGACATTCAGATCTTCTCCACACTGATAGACTTGCAAAACAGTTTTGTTTTTTTAAAAAAATCTGAAAACTGATGAAAAAGGAGAGCATGAACAAAGGTTGAAGTTACAAGGGAGTCAGAGATTCATTCAGGTTAAAAACCTGCTTCAACAATATTCTGAGCCACAGGACTCCTTGTCTATCAGAAAAAGCACTAGATTTGAATATAGTGTGTTAGTTATCAAGTCTTATATTAATATTCAATTGTTATATAAATAATCAAGTGCTTTATAAATATTCATGTGTTATACTTGAAGTACAACAAGGTATTAATTCATCATATTTATCATGGAAGTGTGGTTGTGAAAAATACTGCAGAATTTTGGATTCTAAAAATAACCTGGGTAACAATTCCAACATGCATTCCACCTCCATTAATTTTTAAATGAATAAGAACAACTTCAATAAACCACAACTGGATTACAACATTTATGAATACACTATATTTACATCTTACTTGATCATTTTTAACTGAACTTGATTGCATTACTCACTAAACCAAGTCAAATTCAGTAATGACAGACTCAGTCCATCAAGAATGAGGGTGTCAGTCTATGAAGAGTAAGCACACTAATGGAATCATAAATACCATATAATAATTATCAGATCTTACAGGTTAGTGAACTGTGGTAACATATTTCTAGAAAGAGAAGTAATTAACTTATATTTAGTTTTCACACATCTTCTAAGGTTAGAGATGCAGTTCCATAGAGAGAAGATTAAAGACTGAAGCAAAGATGGGGAGAGGACAGTGTGCTAAACCAGACAATGAAGAAAGAGTTGGCAACAAAATCTTTATGAAAGAAAAAAAAAATCAAATAAGGTTTGGACAGCTTTCTTCCACTGAATATAATCATCTCAATCAGTAGAACTTCTAGTTTAAATTTTGTAGTAAAGAGATCATTAAGAACATTAACTTTTTAATGCTAGAAATAAAGTTTTATTCTTTCCTAACATTATGCCTCAGCTCTTCAGCCAATTAAAAATCAGTTCAGTTCTATGAGCATTTCTGTCAACATGAAGTCTGTGAGAAATTTCAACTTTCAAACTCAGAATTAAAACAAACAACAAACTATTCCATTTCAATAACAAAGTCACACAAGACTGACAGTTATTCTGCTTTCAGTCAGTGAAGTAAGAAATGTTTCTTAATACCAATTAACAGAGAAACTTTCAGTGGATAAAGGAGGCAGAAAACCTTACATTTTAAATCTTGTGCAAAGCACCATGGTACAGTATCATTTCTCCTTGGTGCAGTCTTTAAAAGCTATAGAGTGGAAGACAACATTTTTAGAAAATTCAGGAAATAAAAATAGTATGAGTGGAAGACAAAAAATAAAATAAAATCAATACATAGTATTTTAACTGTATGCAATTTCTACTGGAAGCAAGAAAGACGCTTTCCAATACAATATCACATGTGCAGATACTGCCACTGCCTTACAAGTTATTATGTTCTGACAGAAATGTCAAAATGCCTACTTGCCATTAAGTTATCTTTTTCACCTCTTAACTCCCAAATATATATACCAGGAAGAAGAAGTGAAACCCAAGAATAATGCCAGCCTAGGATCAAAGACCAACAGCATTTCTGGCCCTGAAAAGGAATGATTTGTCACCCCAGTGCATCACCCTGCCCCATATTTCCTCTGGCAAGAGCTGCTCCAGGCAGACAAGGAGGGCAGAATCATGTAAGGCTCTCAGTCCCTCTTTCTCACAGCTTAGGAGGGAAGCCTGTATCTCCTATCCAATTTATAGCTAGTGGAAATTTGGTGTGGGAACAGGCATGAACAGCCTGCAAAGTGGATTTACTTTGTAGGAGGAGGAAGCTAAATGCAACCCTATCCAGAAACCCTCATTAAAGTATGGAGATTCTATTTGGGCAGCTGTAATCAGTACCCCTTCCCAAAGCTGCACTGGCTTACATCAAACCACAACACCTAGCTTCCGTCTCGTGAACTAAGTTCTTTCACACTGCTTCTAGGTTGTTCAAGACAAAGTGAAAATTCAACTCACTGTTACTACAATTTTGTTTTTGCTGTTTAATTTATTCAGTTTTGTACTGACCACTGAAGAAGAGAATGGTTATTCACAGAAATGAAGAAGGAATAATCAGATATTGAAGGAGACAGTATAAGAAGATGAGTGTTTTAGAGTTATTAAAGAACACAGGGAACACTGCAGGAAAATATGTGAGTATTCTTGTCAGCAGAAGGCCAACACAGGCCAGCTTATTTGATAGTGTTATGTATTAAATTAATTATTTTGCACTACAACTTAAAACTTGTTCAAAACAGTATAGAAAGATATATATCGGTATTTGGATAGAACAGTAGATGTGTCCAGAGCCAGTAAAAACTTGAGAAATAAATTATAAACAGCTGAAATATATGAAAATAAAACATATTCCCAAATGTAGGTCAACAAAGAAGAGGCCAGATTTGGTTCCTTCAAATTTATTACAGATGACAAAGGATGCAAGAGTTCTCAGCAAAATAAGTGTGTTTTCATGCTTGTCATAAAACCAACCATTTTTCAAGACCATCATTCTCAGCACAAAATGTGCAGAAATACAAACCAAAATACATCCATAAAGATACAGCTGGAGGACAAAATTTTGATGATACAGAAGCAAGTATCTTTTTCTGAGTTACTTAATCAATTTGCCAGATTGTAAAGCAGATTACTTTTTGACATAAACTGCAAGAACAGAAAGTGAATTTCAAAAAAGATGCTGAAGCAGAGTGCAAAGCACCTAAAGCAACAAAGACTGTGTCCAGCTGAGCAGAATTGTCCCCGGACAAAAGCAACTGCTCCAAAGTGAAAATATTTTGTACTTTAATGACATTAACCTGAACTGAAGCAAGCATAAAGGGAAATTCAAAAAATTTTATTAAATTATGTCACAACTTCAGGTGCTTCAAAAGACAGACAGTTGTGTTCTTCTCTGGTCTTTCCAAAAGTGTACCTGTAGTGAAGTGATTTGTAGCTCACTAGCATTAATGAAAAAGAAAAACAAAACAATCAAACAAATAAAAATCCAAAACATAACACAACTAACCACCAGCCAAACAAACAACATATCAGACGATAAAAAATTTCTAAAAATGTTCACATGGGATGAGGACTCACAATATATACATACAAATTTCAAATCCATCAGGTAGGGTTTTGTAGATTACCTATTACTGGAAGTAGAGAAATATGAACTTTTAGAAAAAGGATGAAGTTTATGATGCAAGAAGGGAAGCAGTAACAAAATACCAATGCAAGAAAACATACTCTCACCGTGGCTACAAATATTATTATCCAGCCAGATGCAAAATAAGATTGTGGCTACCAATTCACCAAAAATACTGACATTAGTTTATTACTTTTTAACTACTTTCTATTCCAGTTTATGATACACACCCTTAATTGAGGAGGTCTAGGCTGGGGTCTTACCCTTCTAAAATGACTCCTAAACAGCTGGAGAGGTGCCCACAATTCTTAGTCATCCAGGGATCCACAAAAGAACAAGAGAGCCATTAAGTCCTTAAAATTATCAAGCACTAAACACACAGAAGTGTGTGGACTATTTCTTATTGTAATATTCCTTTAACCATCTCCTGAAAACCATGCATGGCCAGTATAGCAGAGACCAGCTAACACTTCTGAGAACAGGGAGACAGCTCCCACTTCCACCAATTCGAGTAATGCATCAAGCCCCACCATAACTTAAGTCAGAATAACACAAGGAGAGCAGAGATTCCACCACCACACCAGCTGTCTGGTTCATACTGCCCTTTGTTCCTACTTTTTAAATACAGCAGCAGTATGTGACACTTACTCAAAGAAGTCTTAAGTCAGGTCTACACTGAATGAGCCTAACTTTAAATACCACTGTGGTGAGACAGTTAGGCATTTTAGTTTAAGAGTGTGCCTGTGAATAAGAGGAGCTTGTCCACTCATGACTCCCACAGCAAGTTAACATGTAGCATATGCATCATAGTATCACCAAAGCACAGACAATTCCTCATGCTCTTTGTATTACAGATCTGTTGAAAATGCATGTCAACTATCAGTCCAATATCTTCGTTCCCTTCTTTCATAACTTCAAAACTAGGCTTGGGATTCTGCCATCTTCTAGCTAATACAAGGGAATTCTGATTAATGATGAATATTCAGATTTGGAATACAGATATAAATGTACTTTCTAACAAATCTATTATTAATAGAGCAAAAATCTATTTTTTACCACTGTAGTCCAAAGCATAATAGCTTTGTCCAAGTATCATAGACAGGCCATAGGAAATCAAGACTTCTGTCTTGCAAATCTTTGCTGTTTTGAAGCACCTTATTCAAGTAAACTCTACAATGTGACGTTTTCAGAGTTTCTAGCATGTGAACAAATCACTTATCATTAACGTGGGGAGGATTTGTGAGAGGCTAATAATAAAGAAAAATGCACCACTATTTCTTTTTTTCCTTACCTACTTGTACTTTATTGATAAAACTAAAGCCTGTAAAGTAGATTTTCAGGTTCAGTTAACTCCTTAATTCTAGACATGTTGCAACCACAGCACTGGCTAGTCAATTCCACTAATTAAATGAAATGCTTTTGTATGTTTGTTGTTGTTTTTCTTTTAATAATAGTGAATCCTCATAACTGTAACTTACATTCATGATTATTAGAAATGGCTCAAGATTTTGCATAAGTCCTGCACATGATGACTGTAAGAACTACCTGTTTAATGCTGATGCTGTATCAATATATTGTAGAAGTTCAATATTTAAAGTGAGTGGTTTCTGTCTCACAAGGGAGTCAGACCCTGACATAACAAATAAACCATCTCCTCTTCCATAAATGCTAAATAATTGCATCTCAATTCTTATGTCACTCTACATCTATGCAAAAGGTGGTGTGGGTGTTTATTTAGGCATGCAATGCTTACACCACTGTTATAGGCAGAGACTTGAGGAAAATGAGCTTTATGACCCTTCTAGTACATGGCAGCTCCCTAATAGAAAACAGCTTTAGTTTGGACTATACCAGTTTTACTTAAGATAATTTTTATTCTATTGCAGAAACAGTCAACACCATTGTTTCACATCTAATCTGCACTTCGAACATATGATTTTTATTTAAAGAATTTTATGTTCCATCATATCTTCTCAGCTTATTTTTTTTCCTAAGCAATTAAGTGTTTAATGTTAGTTAGCATATTCAGTTATGGGAAAAACGTAAGATATTTTGCTGTCAGTTCAGATTTGAGTGTATGGTTGTTTCACACATATGGCTAAGTGAGCTCCATCACACCACTCTCTCATTCTGCCTCCTCAAAGAAAAAGTTTAGAGTTGAGATATGGACAGAGAGATCCTTCACCAATTACTGTCAAGCAAAACAGACAAAACAGAATCAGTACAGGGAGATGAACATAATTTATTGCCTATTACTAGCAGACTAAAGCAATGAGAAACCAAAAGTAAATCAAAGACATCTTCCTCCCACTTCACCTAGTTCTGTCTCCTTCTGATGAGTAGTGCAGGAGAAAGTGGGCTGCTGCAAACAGTCCATAATGCTTTCTCCCAGCCATTTCTCCACAGTCACTTTCTTCATTTGAGGTCCCTACCATGGGCTACCATCCTTTCTGAGCTGCTCCTACATGGGCTTCCCACAGGCTGCAGTTCTCCAAGCATTGCTTCAAATACAGAAAGTTTCATATAATTTCACTCAATAAATCATCTTCTAAACATCAGTACTGAAAAATAAATAGATTAATGCAAGCATGTCTAACTTGTGGCCCAGGGGCCACATGTAGTTCGGTCCAGCCCATTCTGTGGATGTCCCATGCCATCATGGAAGTTTCTCTGCTCCTCCAAGAAGTCTGACCCAGCCCCAGCCACCCCACCCATCACTCAGCAACAATTACAGTACAGCTTGCCATTGGCACAGTCTGGGCTGAAACCAGGACATGGGAAGTTGCAGTACAGGGCTGACTCAAGTGATGGCAAATGATTCTACATGTTTTTATACATTGCTTAAACAAAGTCCTGTGAACTGTTGCAACTCCATTTTCAGTCTATATAACTATATTAACTGCAAGTTTTCAAATGGCATGTATACATATATATAGTCAGATATCCAGCTCTAAGAAAAATCTGATAATATCTATAAAAATTTTATAAGCCCTGTCTTATCAGGGAAAGCATCAGGATATCCTTCGCTTAACAGTGATGCTTTATCCATGACATTTCATTTTGGCAGTGCGTACACTGTATGAACAAATGTTTTCAAGGATGAAATACAGGATGAGTAGAATTTCATCAAAAATTTCTGATGAGCACTGAGAAATTGCTAAGAATTGCAACAAATCCCATCAAACCAGTCCGATGCATTAGTTACAAAAAAAAGGTCAAATATTGGCCTAGTTTAATATTTTTGTTACACATTTTTATGTTGAAATAAATATTAAAATAAAAATATTTTTTGTTGCTTTTATACATTAAATTTATTATATAAAATATCTGCTCTGGTAGCAATGCCTACTGTTTTCTAATGTTGGCCCATGACATCAGAGGTAGATGTTGGTGACATGACAATAGACGTCTAAGCTTTCTGCCAATATTCCATTACATTTTGTTGCAATGTGACAGATGGCAGTGGAGGGGCAGTCTGAGAAAATAGTGTCTGACATGAAAGTATGTCTGAAGGGAGTGTGTGTCACTGAATTCTGCCATGTGGAAAAAAGGTGGCACCCACTGACATTCATCAGCACTTGATGAACATTTCTGGAGTCCAAACAGTGGATATGAGCACACTCAGGTGGTGGGTGATGTGTTTCAACATTCAAGTGATGACAGCGGGTCACCTCTGCTGGTGCATTGTATGCAGACTTGCCCATCACCCACAGAGATGAATAACTAGAGGTGGTGAATATGCTCAAAAATAATGTTTTGTAGCTGAGAATGTGCTCTTTCTAATAGCGTTACAGTGCCCTTTGTAGTTGCTCTACATTCCAAGGAAATAAATAGGATGCGTTTCTTTTGCAGCAACCTACATATTTTATATGTGGCCCAAGACTCTTCACTATATGTGGCTTAAGCTTGCCAAAACTTGGGCACTCATGGGTTAAGCATAACATGGCTCTTTACCTTCCTAGATAAGGTTACTGCTTTGGTGTGCTATGCAGACCCAGCATGTAGACAGTTGTACAACTGTCATAGTTGACATTCACTCAGTGGGGAAAAAACAGAATGTCCTGAAGCAGACATTATCAGGAAAAAGAGTGCCTACAAATTTTTCATGGACTCTAAAGTTCAGGATGTTTTAGAAAGAATTGGTGGAGGTACTCCAGACCAGGCTGGATGGGTCCCTGGGCAACCTTATCTAATTGGTTTGCAAACCTGCCTGTAGCTTCTGAAAATCAGTTGGCTTTGGTAGTTTCACTGAACCTCTCCTGTGCCATCAAATAAGTCTCAAAGAGCTCAACTTTTCAAGATTGTATGCAAAATTCAAGTCTGAAGCTCCACTTTGGGTCTGACTCCTTAAGATTTTAAGAGGCCAGAATGCACATGAAAAAAAAAAAAAAGATATTGATGAACAGAAGTGAATTACAAAAACCCCTGTGAGAGTTCCTATTGGTACACTTCTGTCCATTCTGAAATGTTTCCATGCACTTATTCTGCGAAAAGTCTTTTGCAGTGTGTGAAAATACATTATTTCCTATACGAAGTTCAAAAACATTTGTCATTTAAAAGTAAAAAAAAAAAAACCACAAAACACTAACATAAAAATTAACACATTTAAGCAATACATTATATATTCATTAGAACAACCATTTGGTGGCTTTTTGTTGAGTATTCATAAATTTCTGCCTGCCAGATAATTATAAAGGCATACATTAATACGGTATGAATAAATGTGGTAATTATGAAGTGGTAATTATGGTTTTACTCCTTATTTTGCAGCTTACACTTTGCTTTGCTTCAGTTGCACAAAATTATCATGTCTGAAATGGTATCACATGGCAATTTATTATAGAACTCTTCAGATCATATGCCAACAGAGAACCCTATCACAATATTTGGATGAGCATCATAAAGCACATAAAGACCAGACTATTATATCTCATCCTTTGATAGACACTCAAGAATTGTGTGAAATGGCAGAAGAGATGCCTGATTTTTTTCTGCATAGATATTTTAAATTAATAATAAAAAGAAATTTTATACAAAGTTTCCGTGTCTTGGTCACAATGCATACACTATACCATATCATCGATTCTGAAGTTCCCGAAGACATAAGTGAGGATTACAGCAGAAGAAATAGTTCAAAATAACCAGCTATAGAAGACTCAATTCTACACCACACAACTTAAAAGGCAAGTTACAATACACACTAATGTGAATTTGATTTTCTGAATTTCTATTCTCATTTGCAATACTATTGCATTTAATGATGGACTCCAAGAACAGTTGATAAGACTACATCTGAGAAGTAAAACTTCGTTCTTGTATCTAGAAGTTAGAATATACTTCTCTCAGCATTTATTGCTACCTTTTAGCCTCAGCATTTTCTATCACATCTAAGTATTCATCTTTCAGACATAACAACAAACCTTATCAGCAGGGCATAGCATTTCTTGTATGCAAAATACTACTTAAGACAGTGTGACATTCTGGTAATAATGACTGACTAAGGTAGCTATAACAAGGGGATAAGAAACCTGGCTGAGAATCAGGCAGGAGTTTCTTCTCTTGAATTCTCAGATGGTCTTGCCTCCCCAAGATTTTCCACCTCATGAGGTTTGCAGATTACACTACCATTAAGCAAGTTTTCCTAGAAACTCAGAAATTATAATCCTCATTGCAGTAACAAGACAAAACAAACACAAGTCCACAGAAATTAAAAGAAACTCCGCTGTGGCTCTTCTTTTATTACACATGGTGCGCTCACCAAGAGTGTAACGGAAACACGAGAACAACTGAGCTACCTGGCTAAAATTTTTTGGCATGGCTGCAAGGCGAAGCTAGACCATCAAGAATGCATCCAGCAATCATAGCAACCTTGTACTTTCACCAGTAGTTTTCCTTGAACAAAATAGTCCACCATAAGTCAGCCCAAGGAACTGTAAGAAAAGCGCAGGAGATAAGAGAAGTGTAATTAACTCCAGAGGACTGGGTGTATATGGTGAAGAGCGTAACAGACCTTTTGTTTTGTTTTGTTTGTACCCTTTGCATGCATTACATCAACGATCCTGAAGATAACATCAGATCAGCAAATCTAGACTAACACTTCGCAGGCTTCTGTATGAGCTTTTTACTACCTTACTGTTATCTGGATTGGAAGTAGAGGAAGCTGTTGAGGATAAAAACATTGTTCAGTGGGCATCTCAACCTTGTATCTCCAAACTCATTCAGCCAGATGTTTTTCAAATCCTCATCAAACGGTTGAATACGAGAATTAAGATCATTCTATCAACTCCAAAAAAACTGTCCCTACACCAGTCATAGATAAAGGAGACAGCTGTAAAATAAATTAAGATTTCTATTCTTAAATTCTTCAGCTATTACAAAATTTAATTAGGAGACATAAAAATTTTCAAAGACTTTTCATTAAAAGGAAACAATAAACACTACAGTTAATGGAACAGCTCACTAGGGATCATAAAAGCTAGGCATTCAAAAAAGAAATTGTACACACACACAGAATAAACCTAAGACCTCTGGTCATTTAAAAAAAAATTATAAAAATTATGATCACAATATAACATGACTTAGCTGAAAAAATACAGTCTTACAATTCAGTAATCTCCACAGGTATGTACGTACATTATCAGGATATATTATGAGAACACAATGTAGAGGCATGAAAATAACAAAAAGTAAAGGATATTTAATGAGATTTTAATTCAGTTATCATGTGAGTATAGTATGCAAAACAAATATAATGAAGGTGAACAGGCCAGGAAAGAATAGCAGACTTAGGAACAGCAATACTTGAAGCAATGTTGCAGTAAATAAATGTTTCTCCTTTAAAAAGAGAGGATCACTCTGAATACTTAACTTCACACTGTGCAATAACAAACTATGAGCAGAAGAAAGATGCCTTTGGTATTGTCCAGGATGTGGGAGTGAAGACAGAAAATTATAAAGTACCAGAACACTTTTGTTTTAAATATATTAAAATTTCCCTGCAGGACAAGTAATGATCTCCATCTGGTATGTTCTAGTGTAAGAACTTTTCAAGACAGTCATATGACAACTGCCTTGGAATACGTGTATCTTCATTCTCTAGTTTACTCACAGTGTCTAATATTCATGGATTTTATTTGGTGAAGATAACTGGAAAGCACACACACACACAAAAACCAACCTCACATAAGAATACTGAATAGGTTAATGTTACCTTTTAATTCCATCTCTCTTATATAAATTTTCCTTTTGACATGTCACAAAATTAGTGGTTTCAATCCATACATGTTTTCATAATATAAGTCATGTAAAGCTCTACAGAGATTTTTATGCAAAAGGTAACAGCCACTTTTTAAACGTGATCACTCCTGGAGAATTCAGTATAGAAGGGACTTATTCTCAGCTTCAGAAGGATATGCAATGCATCTGAAATTCATAAAGCAAGTGGGCATAACCAAGGTAATTTGGCTTAACATACTTAAAATTTATGACTAAGAAAAAAATAGAATTAAACATTTCTTAATTTACGTACACTAGATAACAGGTATAAAATAACCTCTTTCCTATGCATTCTCTCACTGGTTCCTAAAGCTTTCTATATGAAAGAATTAAGACTTCTTTCAGCATTTTCTGAAGAAAATTTGCCATTTCCCTTGTAGTAAGACTACTTGTGACAGATCTTTAACTCTGAAAAAATGAAAAAAATGAATTAAAATGAAAAAAAAAAAGCAACACAAGGCAAAACATAGGCAAGTTCCCTGTCTATGAAAGAAACATGATATTTATTAAAAATATTTAAAATTTTTATTTCAGTTTCAATCTGCCTGCTTTTCTCTACTCTGTTAGAATCTCCATTTAAAAGTGAAGACATTAGGTATACCTATCCATGTGAATCCAGAAGATGGAGGACTAAGAAAATCCTCAAGTATCATGACCGGTATTAAAAATCATTAATGTCAATAACACCATCAAGTAAGCACATTCTCTCATTAAAATTTTTCATCACTTATCTAATGACGTTTTATAAAACAGATTTTGATGACTGATATTCTTTTATCACAAAGGAAGAAATACACACAAGTTTTTCTTTAAAACTACACTGATTCCAGCACTAGTTTTAGCTTAAACAGGTCTTTGAAGTTATACTACAGCAACATGATGTTGTAATAGTTATGTTATTGAAGTGCAAAAGGAAGAAGAAGAGTAAGAGAAAGTTGTGGCTTTAATACTTTAATATTCTATTATCTATAAACATTTTCATAGAATCAAAGAAGGGATTGGGTTGGAAGGGACCTCACATTTCAACTAGTTACAATTCCTCATTAGATATGGATGCCAGGGCTCCATCCAACCTGGTCTTGAATGCCTCCAAGGATAAAGCATCCATAATTTCTCTGGGCAGCCTGTTGCAGTGTGTCACCAATCTCTGAGTAAAGAATATTTTCCTAATATCTAATTTAAATCTCACCTTTTTTAGTTTAAAACATCTGTTTTGTCCTATCTACTTTGTCCCATGCAAAAAGTTGGATTCCCTCATTTACAAGCTCCCTTCAAGTACTGGAAGCCTTCTCTTCTCTAGACTGAATACTGCAAGTTCCCTAAGCCTGTATTCATAGGAGATGTGTTCCAATTCTCTGATCATCTTTGTACTGCTCCTCTGGACCTGTTTCAAAAGCTACATGTTCTTCTTGTGCTGCAAATAGTACAGTTCCTGTTATTCATACTATTCACAGAATCACAGAATTGTAGGGGTTGGAATGGACCTCTAGAGATCGAGTCCAATCTCTCTGCCAAAGCAGGCTCCCTAGATCAGGTTGCACAGGTTACTCCATCTCCAGAGAAGGAGACTCCACCACCTCTCAGGGCATCCTGTACCAGTGCTCCATCACTCACTGTGAAAAAATTCCCATGTATATTTGTGTGTAAGTTCCTAAGCGTCAGTTTGAGGCCATGTCCCCTTGTTCTCTTGCCACACACAAGAGAAGAGTACAGCCTCATCCCTTTGCCTCCACCTCCTTAGATATTTAAAAATGTGGATCAGATCTCCTCTGAGTCTTCTTTTTTCAAGGCTGAACAGACCAAGGTATCTCAGCCTTTCCTCATAAGAGAGGTGTTCCACCTCTTTATCATCTTTGTAGCCCTCACCTGGACTCTTTCCAGGGAGTCCTTGTCTTTTTTGTACTGGGGAGCCCAGAACTGGACACAATACTCCAGGTGAGGTCTCACCAGTGCAGAAGAGGGGGGAGGATCACCTCCCTTGACC
>NW_027072089.1:87852406-87869906 GCF_038088225.1 Cyrtonyx montezumae | reverse complement strand
CATTTCAACGTGAACCAACTGAAAATTTATTATCTTATGAAGATCATCATTGTCTTTTCCCAGCATGCTTTGCAGACTATACTGATATGATGTCCACACCAGCTGCAATTTTACTTAGACAAGAGGGAACAAGTGATAACAAATTCATGCATGCAGTTGCTCTTTGGTGAGTTGCCTCATGACAAATGTTTAGTCTTATAGTTAAACAGCAAAATCCAAATGTTCCATCACATTCTCAAAAACTAAATAAAGGTACATTTACATATGTACCTTACATGCTTCATCTTATTCTTATTAGTAATATTTTACCATGATGCTTCATAAAAATACTGTTGTTCCAAAATAAATTTTGAGTAGGCTGTTGTACAACTCCCTGCCTGTGTTAGTTGCTTAGCCAGGAGATTGCTCAGTACTTGTGGCAAGCAGATAGAGTAGCCAGGGACACAAAAGACTTGTCAGAGATAGACAAGACATCAGACAAGATGAATGGGGGTGTTCCAGCCATATACGATGGTCTGGTCTGCTATCTCTGAGCCCCACCTCTTTCTATGTGGTTAGCTATATGAGCCAAATCACACAAGCTTCTACCAACAGCAGTGTGGGAAAAGGGAAGTAAAGAAGGAAAGTACTACATACTGGAAATGCAGTACAGTGCAGAACAGGTGGCTCTGCTCTATGTTCTGCTATGTGATAGCTTTATTCCTGCCAAACTTCTCTGTATTTAGTCTCATTTTGAAACTCTGAAATCTGCAAATTATAATTTATCATGATCATATAATGGTGAAAAATAAAATTGTACACAAGACTAATACAAAAGTAGACTCCTAAAAATGGTGCAACTAGCATTGTGATAGAAGTCCTGCTACTCCATCACTACTTAACAGAACAGAAAAGACGAAGAGCGTGTAGAGGAGAAAGTCAATTCTGCCTCTTCAGCAAACTGTGATAATTCTCATTAGCGTAAAGGATATGCCATACAAAGAGAATTGGGCCCATACTTGCAGCTGTTTTCAATTAACATTTTAATGTAAATCTGAGGGGGATGCAGACAGGTAACAGGTGTGGATCATTCTAATCAAATAGCTCTTTTGGACTTTATTATTTGTTTCCTGTTATACAAAATGCCATAGCACTCATTTTTTTGAGGCTATCATTTAAGAGAGTGAAACTCAGAAGAGAGACTGCCAACAAGTACACCAACCCTTAAAGGAATGCAAAAGCTAAGCAAAAGCAGGCCTAAAAGATTTCATTTAATCAAAAAAATACCAGGAAGTTGATAGCTGCATAGTTGCACAGTATTGCACATGTAATCCCTACAATTTACTGCAGTACACAAAGACAAAAGAGCTCCAATACTAAAATAGTAAACACAAAATAATCCTAAGAGGGATACACTGCTGTATTTTATTCACTCGAAAATGTTATAATGTGGGCAAAAAATATTTAACAGGTCTAGCCCTGTTTAGTATCTTCATTGATGATCTGGACAAGGGGATTGAGTGTTCCCTCTGTAAGTTTGCAGATGATACCAAGTTGGAAGGAAGTGTCCATATGCCTGAGGGTAGGAAGTCCCTACACAGGGATCAGAATAGGCTGGATCAATCAGATAAGGCCAATGGGATGAGCTTTACCAAGACTAAGTGCCAGGTCCTGCACATCAGTCACACTAAACTCATGCACTGCTACAGACTTGGGGCAGAGTGGCTGGCAAGCTGGATATAGGGAAAAGTATCTGGGGGTGTGTCACCGGTTTGCAGGACAGTTTGACCCGGTACCGTGACAATTGAGGCAGGGGACCCATGGGCCCACACCCCGGGGAAGGGAAAAAGGAGAAGGGAGATGGGCCTAGGAACAAAACAGCGGCAACAATCTGAGGAGGAAAGCTAATTTACTAAATAAGATATCAGAAAGGAAAATAACACAATATAATATAATATAATTGGAATTGAGGCAAATGAATCAAATAAAATGAGCAAGAGAGAGAGTGTCCAATACCTGAAGGCCTTATGCTAACGCTGAAGGTGGACAGCTGCAACAACCACCCACTGCCGAGCTTGATCCCGAAGGGAAGAGAGAGTCCCATGACCACAAACAGTTTTTATCTTTCCCTCTGGGCAGAAATATGTAAAAATGCAAAGCATCACAAAGTCTTCTGGGGAATGCAGTTCTTCTTCTCTTCTGAGACAGGTACACCCAGAACTATCAATGATCCACAGAGCTGGAGCATTAACTCTTTAACATCATGTGATGTATTGGGAGTTATGATGTAGAATATCAATAATACAACAAAAATCATAAAACCATAACAGGGTGCTGGCAGCCAGCTGAACAAGAGCCAGCAGTGTTTTCCCAGGTGGCCAAAAATGCCACAAGTCTCATGAGGAATGGCTGAGGGAAATGAGATTTAGTCTGGAGGAGACTCAAGGGAAACCTTATTGCTCTTTACAACTACCTGAAAGGAGATTGTATCAAGGTGCAGTTCAGACTCTTATCCCAGGTAACTAGCGATAGGAAGAGAGGTAATGACTTCAAGCTCTGCTAGGAGAGGCTCAGGTCAGTTGCTAGGATCAATTTCTCCTCAGAAGAATGGAGAGGTATTGGAACAGGCTACCCAGGGAGGTTGCAGAGTCATCGTCCCTGGAAATTTTCAAGAAAAGTGTGGCAATGAGGCGCATGCTTAAGTATGTATGGGTGATGGGTTGATGGTTGGACTACGTGATCTTTGTGGTCTTTTCCAGCCTTAATAATTTTATAATTCTATGATTTCACTTGGTTGGAGAGAGCCAAGTCATTTCAGTGACTGGCTACAACTAAGAGGACAAACAAATCCCTCTAAAATACAATATTGAATAAAAACCTACATTTGTTTTTTGAAGGTTTTTCAAAATGTTTTTCTTTGAAGAAAAAACATTTTCTTTTCTCTTTTCAGAAAAAAGAGACAAATCTTTCAGAAAAAAAGAGATCATTTTTACATCACCTGATTTCAAACTGTTGCTACTATATTCCATCAAATTGAATAGAAACATAGAAACACTAGTTTGGAAATGACCTACAAGATCATCTAGCCCAACTATCCTCCTATCCCCATCCCTACCCAATAAGCTACTAAATCATATCCCTTAGCACCTCATCTAGACGCTTCTTGAACAGCTCTAGGGACAATGACTTCACCACTTCCCTAGGTAGGCCATTCCAGCATGTGACCATTCAGAGAAAAAGTTTTTCCTCATATACAATCTAAATCTTCCCTGGCACAACTTGTGGCCATTGCCTCTCATCCTGTCATTACTTATCTGGGAGAAGAGGCCGACCCCTCCCTCATCACAACCTCCCTTGAGGAAGTTGTAGAATGTGACGAGGTCTCCCCTGAGCCTCCTTCTCTCCAGACTGAACAATCCCAGCTCCTTCAGCCACTTCTCATAAGACTTGTGCTCCATACCCCACACCAGTTTTGTTGCCCTTCTCTGAACACGTTCTAGGGCCTCCTGTAGTTCCAGGGCCTCTTGTCCTTGTAGTGAGGGGCCCAAAACTGAACACAGTACTCGAGGTGTGGCTGAGTACAGGGGGATGATCACCTCCTTGCTCCTGCTGGCTACACTATTTCTAATATAGGCCAGGATGCTGTTGGCCTTCTTGGCCTCCTGGGCACACTGTTGGCTCATGCTCAGCTCAGCATAAACCAACATCCCCTGGTCCTTTTCCTCCATACAGTCCTCAAGCCATTCTGCCCCAAGCATTGTGTGGGACTATTGTGGCCAAAGTGCAGGACCCGGCACTTGGCCTTATTCAACCTCAGCCCAGCTATCCAGCCTATCCAACCCTCTGAAGGGCCTCCCTACCCTCGGGCAGATCAGCACATCCTCCCAATTTGGTGTCATCTGCAAACTTACTAAGGGTACACTCAATCCCCTCGTCTAGGTCATCAATAAAGATATTAAACAAGATGGGCCCCAGTACCGACCCCTGGGAGACATCACTTGTAACAGGACTCCAGCTGGACTTAACTCCATTAACCACTACCTGCTGGGCACAGTCCTTAAGCCAGTTCCTTACCCAAAGGAGCGTATACCTGTCCAGGCCATGGGCTGCCAGTTCCCCAGGAGAATACTGTGGGAGACCGTGTCAAAGGCCTTGCTGAAGTCTAGGTAGACTACATCAACAGCCTTTCCTTCATCTACCAGTCTGATCACCCAGACATAGAAGGAGATGAGGCTGGACAAGCACGACCTGCCCTTCGTGAAACTGTGCTGGCTGGACTGATTGGATCTTATCTATCATTATTCTAAATCCTTATTAGCACAAAAGAAATTTATCAGATGAACAGAAAATTTAGCAAAGTACAGAGAAATATTATCAATTCTTAATTTCATTAAGCTTCAAGTTTGGTAGTTTTCTGCCAATATTTTCTATTATCAGTTTCTGACTAAGATCCCACATTTAGAACTCTAGTGTCTAGTTAGCTGATATCTTCAACATCTAGATCTGAAAATCCTTGCATTTTCAACTCAAAATTTGTTTACCTAGCTTCTTCTTTAATGTTCGTTATTAAAGAACTTTAAAAAAATAATAATAAAAATTAATACTGAAATTAAGATATGTAGAAAATTAGTAGAAATTTCAGTATCAGATTCAAGTTTTAGTAATAAAAGGTGAGAGGAAACTTGATATGTCATAAGAGGAAAATAGCTGAACATGTTTTAATCTTTTTAGTAAAATTATAACCTTCTTAAATTTTCTTACTGAACAAATTTTGTAAGTTTGTCTGTATTTAATCAGAATAAAACATTTTATTTCAATTAAAAAAAAAGTCCCATGGCACGGTAATTGCTGAGCCTAAATAACTTTCTCTTAACCCTGGAGCTGACCATAAAACTGTCCATCTTTTCACAACTGTAAACATCAGCAATTACTTGAAAGGCAAATAAAAGTATCTTGCTGTGAAAATTTCAGAATAAATTTCACCTAGATAAGTAAAATTACTTATTGACACCAGTACCTTGACTTAGACTCTAAAGCACAAACTGATCAAAGTATTATGCACACATGTTATATACACTTCTTTCAAAAATATAGGTAGATAGAGCTGTGTTTCTCAGAGTCTGAAAGATAAAAACTACTTTCCATGGAAAATGGGTCAAACCATTCAGTTTTTCTAACCAGCTGTATTTCAAGTCTAGCCAGTCAACTGTGTATTCCACTTTATTTCAGAAATAACTGATTTACTTACTTTAGCAGATAATTCCTTCCAAGACAGTTTTCAGAACTGAGATCTTATTTTAACCTGATCATTCTACTTATAGAGCTATAGCAACAGATTTAGTGATTTCTGCATTAAAACAATTCATCAGTGAATTATACTGAAATCTTAATGCTATTGAAGAGTGTGTACTGTGCACAACAAACTTCTTTCAGAACCAGAAGTTAACTGACTCCCCTCCCAAGCAGATGTGAAGCAGTCTCATCTCCCTGCTCCAAAGCAGAATCCTACTTCATTTAAATTGACCCTGAAGTGTGTCATGGTGATCTGTATTTCTTGTACTCTCTTGAACTCAAAGAAACTGTAAGTATACTATGAACTCTTTGTAGCACTTAGCTTGCCTTGTACCATACAACTACCAGTGGTTTCTCACATTCCTTAACTAGTTTCCTTTGCCTGGCATTTTAGCAATGTACTTATTGGGGAATTAAACTACTGAATACAGTGGCGGTTCATCCTTCAGCTATCTTAGACTTCATTCAGCCTCCTTCTTCAGAGCCAATAAGGCAATAAGTTGTCAGAGTAGACACAGAGACTGAGGTACTACACTGGCTGTGGAGCCAAACACACAGTAGCCTCAAACCATCTACAGTGTACCGACAAATAAATAAGACCTCGAACCAATGCCTCATTGACAGATCAATTTAAAACTTCTAAGTCTTAAGAGTACTATTAAGGATGACAACACACCTTTGTAACAATTAAACCTTCTCTCTTTCTACTGGGATAATTCCTTTTAAACTGTATTTGTAGGAAAATTATTACTAATATTGTAAACTGGGAAATTTTAGAGGAGCTTTCCTACCACTGCTACTACTAGACCATTGCTAGCAGTAATGTGGAACCGATGTTGGTCACATGCACCTCTCTAAAGCTGATGCACAACATCTCAAACCTTATTACTTGCTTGCAGTGTCCTGCCATTACCTTCATTAAGTGCATGTCCATCATAATCTGATCAGACTTAATAGTGTCAGCCCTGATGATTTCCATACCATGAGCAGTCCTGTTGATCAAAATACTATCCAAAATGGATATAAAGGTGTCTGACACATAATTCACAGAGTACTTCATGAACTGTTTAATCTCCCTAAAGATCAAAATAGCATGGTACTTTATTAAGCAATCTACACCTAAACAAATAGCCTGCTTTAAATAACTAGTAGCTGTTACATCCACTATCACCCTACATCATCTCTAATGGAGAAGTAGTTAATAAATCAATTGTTGTTTGAATAGGGAATCCTGTCATGTTGCTTGTGTGCCATTTACAATAAGGATCCTAACTAAATAGGAGAAATTGGAAAAAAAAAATCACTGGAAGAACAGTAGATGTACTGGAAAAGAATAGAGAGGAAATACATTTTCATTTTAACTTCATCTCTCAAAAAATTCTAAAACCAAAAAGCCTCTTAACAGTAAGAAGAGAAATGTCAGTGAAATGACATCAGAGAATGTGCAGAAAAATAACGATAGACTGCAGCAAAGCATAAACGTTCCATGTATTGTAAAGAAATTATGTAGATTGTAGCCCTTGTGAAGAGAATAATGTCTGCAATAAAAGCATTTTTTCCTAAAGTACATTTATTTATACTACATAGTGTCTCCCATCCCAGTCTTCTGTATGCTGCTGCCCCTTCAGCACAGTCACAGTCTAGTAGAAGATTAATATTTCAGAACTTGTCATGGGCAGTTTCACTTGACTCTGTCACTGCCTATGTCTGACAAGCTATTTATCACGCTGCTAAGTGTCAGCATTAAATTATCCCTGCTGTTATGACAGCAACATTATTCATCAGGATTACAGCTCCAGTACAAGGCTGCTTACAGCTGTTACCTTCTTCTTCTGGGCTTTATTGATCACTGCTCTTCCTATTATGTTATATATAAAAATAAATAAATCTATGCACATAGCCATTCACATCTTGCATGTTTGATTTTCATTTTTATACCAACATTGAACAAAAAAAATCCCAGAAGTGGGTTTCCACAGCTATAAAATGTCTCAAGCAGAAGAGAATCTCACTCCCTTCGAGAGGCACGTTCTCTTTGAGGAGACAGAGAAAGACTGTAAACATTATTGATCATAATGCATAGGCACCCAAGGTTGAAGCACATTGCTTGGCAAATCGATCTGCGTTTGTTTTAACCAAGTCACCCTTCCTTAACCACTGCAATGAAATGACAATGAAATCAAGAATTATTTATTGAGATGTGCAGTGTTATTCACAGGCAGCTCAACTGTGCCTTGTCTCCAGCTCAAACTATGAACACTCCAATTACCTTCTGTGGGGCTTTTGGTTTGGAGTAGAATACAGTGAATAAAGATAAGAGCACACTGAATTCTTTAGAAATTCTTTCACAACTTAAACTTGGCTTAATTTTCTGATATTCTTTCTTCCTCAAGAAAAGAATGAAAGAAAACGACTATTAGCACATTTGGTTTAACCTGCTAAATCTGTTTTTATTTCTAAGATTTCTATGTTTTTAGACTATGTTTTTAGCTGCTCTGCAATGACTAGTTTGATCATTTACTCACATTTTACCTTTAATTGTTTGTCTTATCACTAAGTTTTAATAAATAACAGCATGGTAAAAAATTGGTTGGGGAAAAAAAACATAAAGCCATACTCATAAATCTATGTATGGTTTCTTCTAAACTATAAGAATATTAGAGGTTTTCAAAACATAGGAATGGATTCAAACAGTAAATATTGTGAAGCCCTGCACGCTAGGGCTCTGGAAGTAGACACCAGGCATGTACAATGCATTGTATCATGTGTACTGAACTGTAAAAGGGAGAGAAATTTGAACAATTTTAACATTGCACTCTGCCATCTCATTACCCTTTACAAGCAGTAATTTAGACTTTAAGATTTCAAATCATGCCATTAGCCAGATCTCACATTGAGTGCTGTTTCAAATCACTAATACATGAAAAAATAAAAAGTACTTCTAAAAATCAAGTTCTCAAAATGAATTCTAAAATGTAACAGCAAATAAAATAGAAGAATACTCTTTCCTGTGATAGCATTCTTCTATTCCATATTCTTGTATTAACTCATGGATGATACTGGCTTTCAAATCAAACAATGCTTGGCATCTTCCTTAGAAATCAAGGTACTAAGTATACAATTGAGTGAGACTTTTAGCTTTATTAAAAGAACTACTTTTCTTCTGTTTATCTGCAAGGAGTACATTTAAAAGTTAAATTTTAATGATTGAAAACAAGTGGACAACAAGCTTTTCCACACTTGCAAATTATTTCAAAGACTTGCTGTTTGAGAGAGATGGAGGCAATTTTTAGGTCTCTAGAGCTGTATATACCTAATCTGCTTTGCAAGAAAATTACTCGCCCAACAGTAGAAAGCAGCAGCATGGCCCTTCCAGTGGAACACCAGAGCTATGATGATATGAGTTTCCACACCCATGGTTTTGGTGTTGCACACCAGTGATTACAAAGCTGTGACATCACCAAAGAGTTGATCCCCTCTTCCTAAATTGCTACAGATGAAAGCACTGGGCTCAGTCCATCAACACCATTCTCCTTTACTCACTGGCTTGCTGCCCCAGTGTTTGTGCAAATTCAGGCGTAAGGCTTATTTACATCATGTACCTGTATCACTCTGCGGTGAAAGATGATGGAGAAACAGGCAGATAAACAGAATGAGATCTTCCAATCTAAGGTCATCTTTAGGACTTCCTTGACCAGTTTCATCAGTGTATTTTTTTCTATTTTAACTTTAAGCCAACAAGCTTCTCTAAGCACATTATTTATCAATGTGTCTCAATAGTTCACATAACTGAAAAACACTGAATAATCACTTTACATTTTCTTTTTTTTTTTTTTTTGTCCTTCTTACAACTTTTTCTGGTACTTACAGCAAGCTAATTTTCTGTTAACATTATACATTATAAACAATAATATTACTAATTATTTTAATATGAAAAAATGACAGGATAATTTTGACTGATGTAGAAAACATATCTTTATTCTCTTAATATTATCTTTCAGAATTAACTTTTAAAACTCTAAACTTGGAATTCTTTCTGCAGTTCTTCACTGAAAGAACTGCAGAAAATTTCTTTGAAAGAACATAAAACTAGGGATTTCCTTTAAACAAAGCTACAGAAATTTCAAATACAATAATCTGAATGTCTCATCAGCAATGCCACATCATCAGTCGGCAGGTCTGATCATCAGGTCGTAGGGCAGATACTCTCACCTCAACAAGGCAAAGAGTATTCATTAAAAGCACTTCTCTCCTTTTAAGTACTGGAGAATTCACCTGAAGTTAATTTAAGACACCCAGGCTGCAACAAAATTGTCAGAAAGCAGCTCCACAGAGTGGGGACAGTAAACTAAGATGCAGTCAGTGCAGGCTTACTCTCCCACATAAGACCTACAACCTCTGAACGCATTATGGGTGCATCTTCTGTCACCTCCTTCCTCCCTTTTCCAGTTTTTTGGCCAGGCAGGTATGTGAACCGAGATGGGAAGCATTATTCTCCTGCCACATCGAGGCTCCATGACCATCCAAAAGGAATGCAGCAGCCTAGCCCATCCCTACCACACTGTGTCATTTTTCTCTTCTTAGTTAGGACACATTTCAACAGCTTGGAAAATGGCAGCAGCAGAAAAACTTGAAATTCTACTGACATGTTTGGGTAGTAAGAATAATTTTACTTCAACATGGAGTTATAAAAAATTACCAGCTACGTTGCTGAACACATTTTCATTGCATCCCACAGGTCACTGAATAGGACAGCCCCAGAGATATCCACCAGGAAGGCCTCAGGATGTACCAGGAGTGGAAGATGCTCATCATTATCTCTTAATTTTAAATAATTTTTTTTCTTTTCCCTCCTAAGCAGCCCCCTGTACAAATAAGATATGCTGCTATTAATATAAACAGCTGTTTTTCAGGACAGTACTGTTTGTGTGCACAGCCTTATGTCTTCCAAATTTTATCCCTGTTTCTTCTGTGTCTTCTCAATACCTTAAATATTCAAGATATAAAATCACAATGGATCTGATGTTTGAGCATTTTTTTCTTTTACATACTATATGTTAGTACTTCTAGAACCACTTATATTTGAGACTATAAATATTTTCATTTCACAATTCATCAGCAAAAATATCATATACTACTAGGAGTAAAAACTCTGTGCTTCTGTGCCCTGAATTTTCTCACTCTATATTTTTTTTAAAGATCCCAAATGTTAGATATGAGAATCCTACCACAGCAGCACGTGTATCTGATGTACCACTTTAATCTACTGATGCAACATATTCTTTATTGTACAGTACTCACAGTTATGCCATAAAAGTATCTTAATCACTGGCAGAGTGACCTTCACTCAAGATACTTTTCCCCCTTCTGCAGCTAATTTGCATCAAAAGATTGAGACGTTAACATAACAATAACTAAATTACAGTTAAAAATTTTCTTGATAAACTCAATTCTGCAGGGTACTGGAAACATCGTCTGAAGGGCTGAGCACTTCAAACTCCTATCTAAGTCAATGAATACTGCAGGTGCTCTGCAGCTTGCAGAATTGATCTCTTTCATATTATCAGTTACCAGCTGTTATCTAATACGTATTGTATTGTATGAAAAAGAGCTATTTTCTGTGTTCATTGCAGTGAGAATCATTAAAGAGATTTACTTGTCAGACTTCACATATCATGAAATCACTTCTGTAGGCAAAAAAAAAAAAAAAAAAACCACAACAAAACGTTAAATTATCCCACCAAAAATTGTTGTATCTTCTTTCTGCATTGGCTATCAAAGTAATGTTCACATTCCTTTCAAGAATCATTATAACACAGTTTTGCATTAGAAAACAATGAAAACTGCAGCATTACTCCACTAATAACTTCAGCCCACTCCTCAAAGGTGCTGAACTCCAGTTCTGCTCAAGTAATTGAAAGCAGTTTTTCACAACCCAGGTATTATATGCCAAATCTGCTGTGCCTGGATAGAAACGGCTGTCTGCGTGTCATATCCTTTTGTTCCTAATCAGATGAGCCATTTTCTCATATTAGATATGTGTGTGAGTAACATATAGCTTTCCCTTTCTGTTTACAGGAAGGGAGATACATGCAAAAAGTGCACAGGGTGAGACCTGGTGAAAGCTGGAGGCTGATTCATGGGTACATTCCTGAGCTTGGATCACATTGACAGGGGATGTTTCTCTTCACATTCCCACCACAGAGCCTCTATGGCCTAAAATCTTAGCATGAAAGCTCCTCAGACCCTTTCCTCAGAATAAACAATTGCTTACCCCTAACCTTAAATAATACATCCCAACACAACAACCAGTGCAGCTCACTTTCACGTGACTTAGAGATTTCCTAGCCAACACTCCTTCTCCCATCAACACTGTTATTTCTGCAATAACTATGTCCAACCTAAACAGGGCAGCTATCTCCGTCCCATGGTCCTCACCAAGGTCAGAGCACCCATTCATGTGTAGCTCCTTCTCCAGGTCTGGGGAAAAAAAAAAAAAAAGAGGAAAAAAAAAACCTGATCTTGCATCATTTCAATTGTAAAGAATGCAATTCCAAAAGTCCATAACATGAAGACAAACAAAACTCACCATCCAAACAATTATTTTTTTACAATCTCATGATTTTTAATAAAAGCTCATGATTCTGAAGGTCCAGCTCAGTTACATGATTTAGTAGTGGAGGTTTCAGACTGAGCTCAGTTTCTCAGCATCTGAGTGCCTTCTGGCACAGTGTTAAGCAACCTAACTAACATCTGTCATTGTTTTTTTCTTTTCATGCTCTCTGTCCTTTTTCTGCTTTCTTCCTTCTGGGACAGATGTGTAAAAAGTGGAGTGTTTCATTCTGGATACTTTTAAAGGATGGTGTTATGTGAGTCTGTACAAGTAAGGAATTAAACTAGAGAACGAATACAGCATTTTTATTTCAGAGAAAGAAAATGCAAAGCTAAACTGTTACATTGACATATTAAATATGTACAAACTATCTTCAAAAAATCCCAAATGTGAAGGGCATCAACTAGAAAATGATAGATTTGGAGGAAAATCGTGATTTCCTCCATAGAGGAAGAATTTGATTAGCACCATTTCTCTGTGTTCTTGGTACACCTGAGAGGATGCAGTATCCTTCCAGAGCACTGTGCATCAATATCACATCTGCTAATGTATCACAGTACCACCATCGTGTTAATACAACCTGCAAATGTCAGAGTGATTCCACAGCTATAATTCTTGCAATAATTCCCTGTGGTTTCAGAACTCCCCACGAAGCCCTTACTCCAGCAGAACTTCTATTAAAGTTAGTAAGAATACAGCAACTTATGGGTGTAAAAAAAAAAGGCTTGAAAACTTCAAAATCTAGGAAGTTAATTTATTTGACACTGACTTCTTTTTATTTTCCTAATATTTGTTTTTTCCATGATCTACAACTGCTTTGTAAAACAGAAGCCTCCCACCCACTTCACAAATCACAAACATCAGAAATAGCTGCCATTATCCACAGGCTATGTTTCTGTGGTGATTTTGCTGTGATCTGCACACACTCCTTAAGAGATTTTCCTCTTCATACTTGATCTGTTGTCTCCCTGTTGAAAATATCACTGACACCGCTGAGGCTAACAAGGTCAAGTGCTTTGAGATGGAAGCCTTTTGTACTGATGAACAGCTGAAGGGTGCGACATATGTTTTAAGGCCCTAGCAGCTGGCTCAGTGAGAGCCTCTTGGGTCTCTTTTAATGATAAATCCAGGCCCTGCTACTTCATCTCAGCATAGAAATAGCAGCATGTTAACATTCATCCAAAGTCTTGTGTCTGTCATTAACTCAGCCCTTCTACTGTAGTTACATGGCAGAGCACAGCTGACATATCACCTGTCCTCCCACTTTGTAGAACAGGAGGGCAGGTTATGCATCAGTGCAGCATTTAAATGCCATTTGACTGAAAACTACTGATTACTCCACATGTTTTATGTCTCTCTTTTTTAATTTTTCTGTATGCCAGCTGATCACAGTTGTTTCTTCCTCTTTTTAATTTCTGTTCTCTGAATATATATAAATATGAATATGTATAAAGCTTGATAACTGAGTCTTAGAAATTTTGTGAGTAACACAATAAAAATAAAACATTTATGCAATTGTCTCCACAGGAACAAAACAGCTCATGGCTGCACAAGGCCTCAAAGGTCCCAACCTCCCATTAAACCATGTGCTGAAGAACAAAAGGGAATAACAAATTCAGCAATAAATGCTTTGTTGAAAAGTTTTGAAGCCACTGGTCAGGAGGGAAGAAATTTTCCCACTTCTACTACTCCTCTAACAGTTTTCAGTCCTCAACTTTAACAAGTACTTTGGGATCCTTGAGAGTGAAAGGTGCTATATAAATGAGAGATGTATTAATAAAAACCCCAACTGCAGTTCAGCTGCAAATGGGAGCTTCTCCAGCTCAAGGCTGGAGTAATTCTGCTAGGCAACCACAGATGGTGTGACAGATGATCTCAGCAGCCCATCCTTCTATTTTTTTTTTTTTTTTTTTTTTTAGTTTAAATTAAAACAAGAAAAAAATTATAAAACTGTCCTGGCATGCTACAGATTTCAAGGGCCTTAAGTTCATCTCTAGAGCTACCTTTAGTCCCTTTACTACTATTCCTTGTCAGAAAGTTTTATACCTGAATCCAGCTGGGGAAAGAATCTGTATGCTAGACATTTGCTTCCACCTTGCCACAAATGGCATGCGAGGGAGAGAGGTGAATACCTGGCATAAACGAATCTCTCTGGCTGGGAACAGGAGCAGAGTTGGAGTCAAAGAGAGAGTTCAAAACTTCAAGGCTTTTGGTTTTGTCCCAGCTAGTTGAATATCCAATCAGCCCATAATAGACTTTCTTCAAGGTGCTGACTATGAGCTCTGTGAGTATGGATGCCTACATTTGAGTTAAGCAGTCAGAAGATGAGGACAATTCTTATTACAAAGTGTGAAAAAACAAAACAAACAAAAAAAAAAAACAGCAGTACAAGAACATAGTGTTGAGGTAATTTTCTAATGAGTACACCAGAAAGTTTTGTTTGTTAGAAACTAGCTTTTGAACCCCATGCTACCACTGTGATCTTAGTGCAGTATAGTCGTATGGAGCAAAAAAATATTAACTGCTGAAACCCCAGCAACTTTTCCTCAACATTATAGCCTAAAGTAAATTTAGAAAATAGCAAGAGTCAGAATTTTTGTGAATAACTACTAATGGAACTGGTTCTGATAACATACTGTTTGTAATAAATTATTGAACACCACTAGATGAAAGTTAACATATTAATTTATCAATACTTAACTATTAACCTCAAACAATATCTCTTCATGTAGTCTCTTGGCTAAGGAAAATTTCCCCTTCCTTAATGCGCATGAAAAAGATTCTATAGTTGAATCATCAAATTAAATGTTATTATATGACCTCTTGTTAGCCACTTTGCATCATCCTTAACACTCTAAAAGCATATATTTTTCCCTCTATAAACATACAGGAGCAGCTTCATGTTCACAAAACATAGTCCTCATGGGCAACTTCAACCGCTCCAATATCTTTTGGAAGATGTCGGGATGGGGAGCCCAGGAAACCTGGTTAGTATTCAAGAACCATCTCTTACAAGCCTAGAAGAAGTGCATCCTGAGAAAGAGGAAGGCAGACAAGAATGCCAGGCAGAGTCTGTGGATGAACAAAGAGCTCTTGCACTTACTTTGGTGCAAACGGGAAGTCTGTGGGGAGTGAAGAACAAGTCATCTGGGTGGACCTCAAAGAAATCATCCAAGTAGTCAGGGATCAGGTTAGGAAAGCCAAAACCCAGACAGAATTAAATCTAGAAAAGGACATAAGGAGAAACAAGAAGAAATTCTACAGGTTTATCAATAATAAAAGGAAGGCTAGGGAAGGTGTGAGTCATCTCTGGAAGGAAATTGGAGTGGTCTCATGAGGGATATGGAGAAAGCTGAGGTGCTCAATTGCTTTATTCATATAATCATAGAATCCTTAGAGTTGGAACAGACTTTTAAAGGTCCGGCTTGAGGGTCCAACACTCCTGCAATGAACAGGGACATCCACAGCTAGATCAAATTGCTCAGAGCCTTGTCCAGCCTAGCTTTGAAAGCCTCCAGGGACAGGACTTCCACTGCATTTCTGATCGATCTATTTAAATGCCTCACCACCCTCACTGTAAAAGACTTTTTCCTTATATCCAACCTAAATCTGTCCTCTTTAATTTTGAAACCATTTCCCTTTGTCCTATCACCACAGACCCCACTGAAGAGTCTGTCCCCTTCTTTTGTGTAACTCCCCTTTAGATACTGAAAGGCCACTATCTGGTCACCTCAGAGCCTTCTCTTCTGGGCTGAACAGCCTCTCATAGGAGAAGTGTTCTATCCCTTGGATAAATTTTTGTGGCCCTCCTTTGGCTGTGCTACAACAGGTCTATGCCTCTCCTGTACTGAGGACTCCATATCTGGACACATTACTCCAGACGAGGCCTCACCAGAACAGAGTAGAGGGGCCGGATCACCTCCCTTTACCTGCTGACCATGCTTCTTTTGATGCAGCCCAGGATGCATTGGGTTTTCTGGTCTGTGGGGGGCACATTGTTGGCTCATGTCCAGCTTGACATCCACAGGTACCCTAAAGTCCTTTTCAGCAGGGCTGTGCTCAATTCTTTAATTCCCTAGCTTCTGTTGTAGTGGGGGTTGCCTCTGCCCATGCTCAAGACTTTGTACGTGGATTTGTTTAACCTCATAAGGTTCTCCTGGGCTCACTGCTCAAGCTTGTCTAGTATCCTCTGGATGGCATCCCACCTCTCAGGCATATAGACCGCATCCCACAGCTTGGTGCCATCCACAAACTTACTGAGGGTGCACTCAACCTCACTGTCAATGCCATTAATAAAGATATTGAAGAATATCTGTTTGCTGGGGGACACCACTCATCACTGATCTCCATGCAGACATTGAGCTATTAACAGAGTCTCTGGTTTCAGTCCTGCTGCAAGTTCTTTTCCTCAGTGTTTACAGTGAAGGGCTCTAGCTGCATTGCTAAAGTTGCAGACAGCAAAAGTGAGAACTAGAAGAAGGAAGATCTGCAAGCGAAGATCAGGTCTGAGACCATCTGAAGAACCTGAATGTGCATGGGACCCCACAAGATCTACCCATGGGTTCTGAGGGAACTGGTGGATGAAGTGGCCAAGCTACTATGCATCATATTTGAAAGTTCAAGACAGTCTAGTGAAGTCCCCACTGACTGGAAAAGGGTAAATATAAACCCAATTTTCAAGAAGGAAAATACAGACGGCCATGCTTAACAGACTTGGTGTCCTTTTATAATGGAGTTACAGCTTTAGTGGATGAAGGAAGGGCAACTGACATCATTACTTGAACTTGTGCAAAGCATTTGACACTGTCCTGCATGACATCTTGATTGTCAAAATGGTAAAAAATTGATTTGATGGATGGACCATTTTCTGGATAAGGAATTGGCTGGATGATCACACACAGAGTTGCAGTCAATGGCTCAATGTCCAAGCAGAGACCGGTATGTGACAAGTAGCAGTCTTCAGGGATCAGCACTGAGACTGGTGCTATTTAATATCCTTTTGGTGACATGAACAGTGAGATTAAGTGCATCCTCAGCAAGTTTACATATGACACCAAGCTAAGTGGTAAAGTTGACACGCTAGAGGGAAGAGATGCTATCCAGAGGGACTTGGACTTGAGAGGTAAGACCATGCCAGCCTCATGAAGTTCAAGGAGAAGTGCAAGGTCTTTCACCTGGGTCAGGGCAAGTCCAAGCACACAATCAGGCTGTGCAGAGAATGGTGTGAGAACAGCCCTGAGGAAAAGGACTTGGCTGATGAATCAGCTGATGAAACATGAGCTGGCAACGTGCACTTGCAGCCCAGAAGGCCAACCACGTCTGTTGATCACTGCCTATGATCAGCAAGTGGAGGGAGGTGTTTCTGCCCCTCTACTCTGCTCTCATGAGATCTCACCTGGAGTACTGCATCCAGATCTGTTGCCACCAACACAAGAAAGGCATCGAGATTTTAAGAAAGGTCCAGAGGAGAGCCATGAAGATGATGAGGCTGGAGCACCTCTGCTACAGAGGTTGGTTGAAATAACTGGTGCTCTTTAGCCTGGAGAAGACTGGGGGGACATTAGAGCAGCCTTCTAGTTCCTAAAGGAGGCCTACAGAAAAGCTGGGGAGGGACTT